>NC_041396.2:175956766-176029266 GCF_900747795.2 Erpetoichthys calabaricus | reverse complement strand
AACATATACTGTATATACATATACATATATACATATATACACATATCTACATATACATATATATACATATATATATACACATTTCAACATATATATACATATATACACATATCAACATATATATACACATACATATATACATATACATAAACACACACATATACATCCATCCATCCTCTTCATATATGCATATATACATACATACATAGTGCGTTGTAACACGGGCTGTGATTGTTACATGGGAGGGAGACGACAAATCACAGCTTCCCGCTTTCTAATCGGGCCTGTGATTGGTGTTTTGACTGATGCCCAGATCCCACAGTATGTCCCCTTATGAGAGGCGTTAGGCAAGTGTAATTGAATAGTGGTGCTGCAAGTTTAGCTTTACACCTGTTTTTAAGGCTTATTGACTGAAAGGGGCTTTCATAAAAAAACTTAGGGCTTTGCTATAGGATACACCCTCCACAACTAAAGGAAGTAAAAATAAAGGTATATATTTCTGTTTTATTTAAACCTTTTAAGTTTGTATGCGGGCGGCATGGTGGCGCAGTGAAAGGTGCCAGTTAGGAGACCCGGGTTCGCTTCTCTGCGTGGAGTATGAATGTTCTCCCAGTGTCTGTCTGGGTTTCGTCCGGGTACTCTGGTTTCCTCCCACAGTCCAAAGACATGCAGGTTAGGTGCATTGGCGATTCTAAATTGTCCCTGGTGTGTGGGTGTGTGTGGGTGTGTGCGCCCGGCGGTGGGCTGGCACCTTGCCCGGGGTTTGTTTCCTGCCTTGTGCCCTGTGTTGGCAGGGATTGGCTCCTGTATTTAGGATATAGCGGGTTGGATAATGGATGGATGGACATCTGTATGCATAGCCCCATTTGCCCGTTTTCATTTTTTTATTTTCTTCAGTAATATTTCAGTAAACCCGGAGCTTGTCAGTTCAAATCCTGGTACTGACACCACTGTGTGACCCTGAGGAAGTCACTTCACCTGCCTGTGCTGCAAAAAACAAAAGTAATGTAACAAATTGTACCTCAGATGTTGCAAGTTGCTGGAATAAAGGCATAAGTAAAATAGATAAATATGTATTATACACATAGGAACTATTCATTTATTTTCAGTTAAGTCATCTGCAGCAAACCTTTATAAATGAGGGTTTCTCCTTTTTAGATAGTGCAAACTGTTTCTTCTTCATTGACGTTTTCTCTTGGAGAGCTTTTTTCATTTCATTGAAAATTAAAGCAGCACCTGCCACAATATGTAGCTTTCTTATTAATTTTTCAACATTGTGTAAAATAAATTTATAAAGTAACATAAAAGGTTTAAATACTGGTTATCCTTTTACACTAAAATATTACTAAAGAGATACAAATAAAGTAAAATGCATATGTTCTTTTTCTTTAAGGAGATTAAATATTACTGAAGAAAGAAAAAAAAAACTAAAACAGCCAAATGGGGCTATGCATACGAACTTAAAAGGTTTAAATAAAACAGAAATATATACTTTTATTTTTACTTGCTTAACTTGTGGAGGGTGTATCCTGTAGCAAAGCCCTAACTTTTTTCGTGAAAGCCCATTTCAGTCAATAAGTCTTAAAAAAAGGTGTAAAGATATTGACAATAAGCTACGCAAACCCAGCAAGACATGGAATCGTTTAAATCAAGTATCATTACATTTTCCTTTCTTAAAGAGAAGTAAGGCAGTACTTATAAGCTTACATATATATATATATAGACATACATACATATATATATATATATCTATATCTATATATATCTATATCTATATCTTTATATACATCTATATATATATATATATATATATATATCTATATCCGAAGCCGTGCAAGCACACTCTTGAGAATGCAACGTATAGTTGTACAGGAGAAAAGCAATCTTGCCTCAAATCAATGGCAACCTTTTGTAGGTCTATGAACTTAATTTAAACTTTAGGTTTACACTGTGCTTTCTTTCCGAAGTACCTGCACTCATGAATATGTCTGTATGCGTCAGTCACTCAAATCCACCCGCTTCGCACCGGCGAAGTACCGCTTTTAAATTTTTATTAAGAAGAAAAGAAAACCTTTTTAAATTGAGGGAAAATATACTAATAACAGTTTGTTAAGGATCTGTTTTTTTGTGAAGCTGCCTTCACTCGAGTGATCACTTCGAGATGACTTGCTGGCCAACTATAAGCGTTACCTGGTAGGTAACCACCCATACAATCAGATTGTGAATCAGACTACGAATGCCGTGAATGTAATTACCCCGATCTACATGTTGTCAAATAAACGAACCACACGCCGTGTCGCAATTTTAGGGGCTTTGCCTCTAGCGCTGACGTCCGAGGTTCGATTCCCGTAAGGGAGTGAAGTGAGTGGCTGGTTACCTACCAGGTAACGCTTATGGTTGGCCAGCAAGTCAGGTAACATCAGCCACGGTGCCTTCAGTTGTGAGAAGCAGATCATAGAATAGTTGAAAATAGTTTACTGTCAAATAATGCAAAGAGTACGCGACACGTCTTTCCCCCTTATTCTTGGCTCATCAGGCGTACACACTCACTGCACTCGCTTACGGTAATCGAACCTCGGACGTCAGCGCTAGAGGGGCTTCGCAGCGGTGAAGTATTGCTTTTAAATTTTAATTAAGAAGAAAATAAAACCTTTTTAAATTAAGTCTTAAAAAGAGGTGTAAAGATATTGACAATAAGCTACGCAAACCCACCAAGAAATACAATCGTTTAAATCAAGGCATGAGTCGAAAAACACCATCCCATTATATTAGTTAACGATTAACACATTTCTATATGTATTGTAAGCATACAATACAACTGATAATATGTTGCGCTTATTTATCTGGTGTACCGACATTTTTGCGCATTTAATGGCTGAAATCTAACGTGGTTTGTGCTCTTCAGAATGAAAACAGTTTGCATTTACCTTTTTAATAAAAGGCGAGCTTTTAAGCCTGAGAAATCACCCCGTAAATGCACATGTTTAATTGCACATGTGTTAATATGTATGCTTACACAGTATTAAAAGACACTCAAAAATTAACGTCATTTACCTTCGTTCCCACGTTTGACTCGTGCTGTAAATCTCTTCCTTGTTTTTAGTTCACGTGATTACGTAGGAGGCGTGATGACGCGATACGTGATTCCGCCTCCTCCATTAGAGTATATGGACAAAAAACAGGTTCCAGTTATGACCATTACGCGTAGAATTTCGAAATGAAACCTGCCTAACTTTCGTAAGTAAGCTGTAAGGAATGAGCCTGCCAAATTTCAGCCTTCCACCTACACGGGAAGTTGGACAATTAGTGATGAGTGAGTCAGTCAGTCAGTGAGTCAGTCAGTCAGTGAGGGCTTTGCCTTTTATTAGTATAGACTAGCAAAATACCCGCGCTTCGCAGCGGAGAAGTAGTGTGTTAAAGAGGTTATGAAAAAGTAAAGGAAACATTTTAAAAATAACGTAACATGATTGTGAATGTAATTGTGTTGTCATTGTTATGAGTGTTGCTGTCATATATATATACATATACACATATACACACACATATACACACATATACAGATATATTATATATACATATACACATATATTTTTTATATATATTTTTTATATATATATATATATATATATATATATATATATATATATATATATATATATATATATATATATATATACACATACATACATACATATACACACATAGATGCACTTACAATAACATAGAAATCAATATAAACAACATTAACATCATTATCATATGAGAATATGAAGTAATATATAAGAAGCACATTTCATATAAATATAAATTATTAAACAGTAAAATCTTCTTCAATAATTTGCTACCGTGGCTTTTCGTTGGTCTGTCCAGGATTTTAAATCACATGTAGCTTGCAAACCGTTTCACGTATTGACTTGAAATGTGGTACACATATAATACGTCACGTCTGCTATCCGCTTTATGGGTGATGAATGTATTACTCTTTTTATGTTTATTTTATTTTAGAATCAACTCGTATCTGCGCACACCAGGGCGGCCGTGGGCGGATGCGTATGGTGTATTCACTCCATGTTATCGTGCATTGCGCTGTCACTGGTATTTTCATAAAAGAATTTGAACAATATATAAGAAGCGTATAAATTATTAAACAGTAAAACATTAACATTTAAGAAGTAAAGTTACATTGAGTACTACTGCAGTGCCTTCGGGTATACCTCATTTTTTCTTTGCCCATTACATGCTTAAATGTATACATTTTTTGGTGTACCTACCCGAGAACACGCGACATATAACCGACCGTGGGAGAAGCCTGGATTTTAAACACGCGTTGAGTTCATCTGCTGGTCTCCCTCGTGGAATAACTGGTAATGTTTGAGTAAAATCTACAGCGAGTAAAACGACATTACCTCCTTTTTTTTTTTTACGATCTCTGAGATCTTGCTTTTTTCGGTTCAAGGCTTCATAAGCTGTTTTATGTTCAATGTTGTACTTAATAAGTACTAATTATCCCAAACCATCATCTTTGAATGTTGCAAGACTTTCGCCTTGTATGTAGATCGGGGTAATTACATTCATTGCATTCCTAGTCTGAATCACAATGTGATTGTATGGGTGGTTACCTGGCACTGTAGGGTTGCCACCCGTCCTTTAAAATACGGAATCGTGCCGCGTTTGAGAATGAAATTGCGCGTCCCGTTTTGAATCAATACTGGACGGGATTTATCCCGTATTTTTTTTATCATTTTTTTTTTTAAAGCAGCGTCTCATGCAAATCATCCCACACGCATTTTATGAAGATGCCTCCTTTCCTACTTTTGATTGGGTAATACTTGATGTCATCGTTAGTTTGATTGGTGTTTTTAACTGTCCAGTGAGGAGGGCGTGTCTTTTAAGTACAGTCTACAAAGTGTTGGCACTGAGATGTGGCGTCAGCGCCATACTTGAAGCCCCTAACGTTGCGGTCAGCAAGTCGGCTAACATCCGCCATGTGCCGTCTTTCAGTTGCGAGAAGCAGATCATAGAATGGTTGAAACTGTTGCTCCTTTTTTTTTTGTACGATCTCTGAGATGTTGCTTTTTTCGGTTGAAGGCTTCATAAGCTCTTTTATGTTGTATGGTGTACTTATCCCAAACCATCATCTTTGAATGTTGCAAGACTTTCGCGTTGTATGTAGATCGGGGTAATTACATTCATTGCATTCCTAGTCTGAATCACAATCTGATTGTATGGGTGGTTACCTGGCACTGTAGGGTTGCCACCCGTCCTTTAAAATACGGAATCGTGCCGCATTTGAGAATGAAATTGCGTGTCCCGTTTTGAATCAATACTGGACGGGATTTGTCCCGTATTTTTTTTAGCATTTTTTTTAAAGCAGCGTCTCATGCAAATCATCCCACACGCATTTTATGAAGATGCCTCCTTTCCTACTTTTGATTGGGTAATACTTGATGTCATCGTTAGTTTGATTGGTCTTTTTAACTGTCCAGTGAGGAGGGCGTGTCTTTTAAGTAGAGTGTGGAAAGTGTTGGCACTGAGATGTGGCGTCAGCGCCAGAGTTGAAGCCCCTAATGTTGCGGTCAGCAAGTCGGCTAACATCCGCCATGTGCCGTCTTTCAGTTGCGAGAAGCAGATCATAGAATGGTTGAAACTGTTGCCCCTAACGTTGCGCCACGGCGTGTGGTTCGTTTATACCTCGTGTCTTCTCATTAAACTTTTATCTCGCGAATATGTTATTGCAATCCGCAGGGGGAGCATTTCTATAAACTTAATTTAAACTTACGTTTTACACCGTGCTTTGTTTCCCTTATGAACATGCTTGAATGCTTCACTCGCTCCCTTCTCAATTGTTTAATTAATTTTTTGCTCTTCGCTGTTTGCGGCTCTTACGTCATTTCCCCCTACTTCGTTGTTTTATCTCGCGAATATGTTATTGCAATCCTTAACGGGAGCGTTTCATTAAACTGATTGAAAATAGTTTAGCATTTACCTTTTTAGTAAAAGGCGAGCTTTTAAGCCTGAGAAATCACCCCGTAAATGCACACGTTTAATTGCACATGTGTTAATATGTATGGTTACACAGTATTAAAAGACAGTGAACAACGTCAGTTACCTTTGTTCCCGCGTTTGATAAAAGGCGAGCTTTTAAGCCTGAGAAATCACCCCGTAAATGCACACGTTTAATTGCACATGTGTTAATATGTATGCTTACACAGTATTAAAAGACAGTCAAAAATTAATATCATTTACCTTCGTTCCCGCGTGTGATTCGTGCTGTAAATCTCTTCCTTGTTTTTAGTTCACGTCATTACGTAGGAGGCGTGATGACGCGATACGTGACTCCGCCTCCTCCATTACAGTGTATCGACAAAAAATATGTTCCAGTTATGACCATTACGCGTATAATTTTGAAATGAAACCTGCCTAACTTTTGTAAGTAAGCTGTAAGGAATGAGCCTGCCAAATTTCAGCCTTCCACCTACACGGGAAGTTGGAGAATTAGTGATGAGTGAGTCAGTCAGTCAGTGAGTGAGTCAGTCAGTCAGTCAGTGAGGGCTTTGCCTTTTATTATTATAGATTATGTTGTGTATTTGGTAGGCCAGTGATACATTAATTACTGTATCTCTGCTGCCACACATCCTGATCACTCACTATGTGAAGTTTGCACATTCTCCCCATGTCTGTGTAGAGTTTTCCAATGGTTATTTGGGTTTTCTTCTTACTACCCCAAGATATTAGCCTAATTGCTAATTGGAATCTTTAGTGTTGCCCAGTATGAATGAATGTGGATGTGTGTGAGAGAAAGAGTCTTGCAATGATCTGGTGCTTTATTTAGTTTTCTGCCTCATGCTTGGTCATGCCAGCATAGGTTTCAACCACAACACCCTGAAATGAGATGAGAGAGTGAAGAATTAGGTCTAAATAGAAAATTTCTTTTCTTATATGGTAAAGATATTTATATCTATACACTAAACTTTTCTTAAAAAAAGATTTGAAAACTGCAAAACTAATATCTATGTGTTCTGCTGAATTACCAGAGGAAGAAATTCTAAGATTTACAATTGCCCTGGAGAATGAAAAAGAAAGATAAGCTACAATATTTGAACTGAGCTGATTTCTGTTAAATACACTTTTTTGACCAATTTCAAATAATACAGCATGTGAAATGTAGGTATCATATTTAGGATTAGACTGTGGCTCTGCCTACACCTTGCCCTAGGACTCTCCTACCTGAATCTTCTGTTGTGCTTCACTAACCGAATCACAGTCACAAGATGAAAATGATATAAGAAATAGAAAGGAGTGGCTCAACTAGTTGTTTGGCTCAAGCATTATGGCGTATTGTTTTCTAGCCAATACTATGCTTTAGTGCCTCTTTAGAGTCTCTTTAATGTTTTGTAATTTTTTTTACTTTACATCTGTTTTTTGGAATCATTTCTTGATTTATTTTACCTGTTTATTTTTCACTTCTCTCTGGTGTCATATCTCAGCCAGGGTTCCTGGCAGTTATTGGCAGGTGATCCGGCCTCTTGGATGACCACCTACAAAAGACATGGAACATAACAAAGGCAGCTTACATACATAGGCAAAATGAAAAATAAGGAATGAATCACATAATCAACATAAGTGAAATATGTTGAATGAAAAAAAGAAACCAAAAACATGAATTTGAACCCCAGGCAGAGGAGGAACCCTGACAGAGACATGATATCTGGATTGCAGACTTCACATTCTTTACAATAATTTTTTTGTGTTTAATTTTTCATTGATAGGTCAAAGATTCCAAATGATCTAAGCAGTAGCCACTAAATACAGAAAAAATAAAACTTCTATTTTTTACTTAGTACAATGAAAATCTTAATTCTGTGAGTCCTCCAACAATAAACAAGAATACATAGCAATAAACAAACAACAAAAACACTCAGCTGCAAAAATATACAAAAAACAAACAGAAGTAAGAGTGCACATTCAAATAAATAAATGATTCAGTGTAAGTGCTGCAGGTCTTGAGAAGGCCTTCCATCCTCAAGACACGAGCTAACCTGCAATGCCGAGGAGAGTGGCAGTGGATGGGTTTAATTTAAAAGCCTGATGACATAAGTGAGAAAACTCTTTTGGCCTTGTTGTTCTTGCTGCTATATTCTTCCAATCTTATTCCAAATCCCAACCTAACAAGTGTTGAAAAGTATAAGAGACAGAAAACATAAATCCCACTTCCCAGCAGTAACAAAAGCAACAACAGTACATCAAAGCAAAAACCTAGACCAGCAGCCTTTAACCACCCTGAGTTCTGTACAAAATAATTAAATAAAATAGACGTATATAGTCAAAGGCTAACAGGTGGATGAAAAAGCTGGCCTGGGAGTAGGGAAATCACTGAAATCAAATAAAAACTAAACAACAGAAAGATAGAAAGATTAACAAATAGATCTCCTATTATGGTCTGCACCATTCAGATAGGTTTAACCCAAAATGATTTCTTAAAAACTAATTGTTATACTGTATATGTATTGTCAAACACACACACAGAGGGGGCATCTTCAGGACTCTTGCAAGTAAGTAATATCTCTTTAAGTTAAGAGGGGCTACTGTTGATGATCCATTTTCCTCTTCCTTTCACAGTGCTGAGGCACGTCAGTCAGAAGACATCTGACACACCTTCTTAGTCAGTCCATGAAACCCCAAACCTTATGAAGTCCCTCTGTATAACAAAGACAGCAATCAGAAGTAGGCATTCAATTCAAACCAGCATCAAAAGGAGACGGAGCTCTTGCTCAAAGTGAACTTAATAATTTTAACCCCATTGTTTTATGGCACATGCCATTGACCTTGCACTTTTATTTTGAGCACTGTTTTTTCATTTCTTTAGCACTCAATCTAATGGGATTTACTAGTGTGGTACCTCAATTCTTTGTGCTGTTCATTTATTATAATCTACTCAAAAAAATTAAAGGAACACTTTGAAGACACTTCAGATCTCAATGGGAAAAAAAATTATGCTGGATATCTATACTGATATAGACTGGGTAATGTGTTAGGAATGAAAGGATGCCACATTGTTTGATGGAAATGAAAATTATCAACCTACAGAGGGCTAAATTCAAAGCCCCCCTGAAAATCAAAGTGAAAAAATGATGCGGCAGGCTAGTCCATTCTGCCGAAATTTCATTGTAGCAACTCAAAATCATACTCAGTAGTTTGTGTGGCACTCACGTTCATGTATGCATGCCTGACAATGTCAGGGCATGCTCCTAATGAGACGACGAATGGTGTTCTGGGGGATCTCCTCCCAGATCTGGACCAAGGCATCACTGAGCTCCTGGACAGTCTGAGGTGCACTCTGGCGGCGTCGGATGGACCTAAACATAATGTTCCAGAGATGTTCTATTAAATTTAGGTCAGGCGAGCATGGTGTCCAGTCAATGGTATCAATTCCTTCATCCTGCAGGAACTGCCTTCATACTCTCGTCACATGAGGCCGGGCATTGTTGTGCACCAGGAGGAACCCAGAACCCACTGCACCAGCATAGGGTCTGACAATGGGCTCAAATATTTAATCCCGATACCTAATGGCAGTCAAGGTGCCGTTGTCTAGCCTGTAGAGGTCTGTGCGTCTCTCCATGGATATGGCTCCCCAGACCATCACAGAACCACCACCAAACCGGTCATGCTGAACAGACAGCATAACGTTCTGCACGGTTTCTCCAGACCCTTTCACGTCAGTCACATGTGCTCAAGGTAAGCCTGCTCTCATCTGTGAAAAGCACAGGGTGCCAGTGGTGGACCTGCCAATTCTGGTATTCTATGGCAAATGCCAATCAAGCTCCACGGTGTCGGGTAGTGAGCATGAAGTCTGTTTCTGATTGTTTGGTCAGAGACATCCACACCAGTGGCCTGCTGGAGGTCATTTTGTAGGGCTCTGGCAGTGCTCATCCTGTTCCTCCTTGCCCAAAGGAGCAGATGCCAGTCCTGTTGATGGGTTAAGGACCTTCTACAGAAGTTGGACTACCTGGTCAGGTATCGCCTCATGCTACAAGTAGTGACACTGACCGTAGCCAAATGCAAAACTAGTGAAAAAACAGTCAGTCATGTGCTTACAGTGGTGCCACCTTATATAGTATGTATTTGATAAATACAACCTCTGTGTGGGTTTGAGCCTGTTGAGAAACTGGGCAAACATGTGACATTGCATTGTGTTGGGTCGAATTCTGTTTACGTATGCACTCTGAGGCACATTTGTTGTAAATTGAAAATACTGTAGGTTTCATTTGTAATGTAATTACACATCATCACCCTCCCACATGAAAATCCAGTGCCTCCCTGGAATGAACCCTATCTATTATTAAACTTAGCAACCTCATGGGAGGTTGACATTCTTAGCAGCCGTATCCCAAATGACAATGGATTTAACCATGTCTTTGTTAATTTATGGTGCCAAAAGTGAGTAAAATTTTAGGAGGTGGAAAGCTATTTGTGAGAGCTGATTAAATTTCATCTGTTAATAGAGTAAAAGGTGAAAGATGAAACTAAAGAGAGAAACATGAAAAATTAATACACGGTATAGACCAGGGGTAGGCAACGTCGGTCCTGGTGAGCCGCAGTATGTGCAGGTTTTTGTTCCAACCCAGTTCCTTAATGAGAACTCAATTATTGCTGATGAAGCACATATTGCTTAAGTGACATTTTGATGCTTCATTTTAGTGGTCTCGCTTGTTAAGGTTCTCCAACCTTAATTGCTTATTTCAATCTTAAACTGCTGCATTCAGTGTTTTAATTGCTCCTTATTAGCAATAAGATGTAAAAGACAAAGCAGCCAGCAGTTCTCCAGCTAGCTTTTTTCCAATTACATCTGTGTGTGTTCATCATGCACGGTTTGATTTAATAAAACACTTAATAGAAAAATGTGACAGACTGAAAATGATCTGTTTTAGGCTTCATATCATTTGGATGATATCTTTGGAAAGGAAAAAAATCTACGATATAAGAGCCTTACATTGCACAGACTAACAAGCCATAAAATTAAATAAGGTCTGAGATTGGCAATGATTGGTTTCTAATTAAGCAATTGGGTTGGAATGAAAACCTGTAGCCACTGCGGCTCACCAGGACCGACGTTGCCTACCCCTGGTATAGACCATAAGAAGAATACAGAGAGCAGGACAAAACATTCATAAGAAAGCCCCTCACTTCTTTAGAGGAACACAAGCAGCAGTAGGGGTCAGGGATACTGTGAGCACAGAAAGTGAAAATGTGCTCAAAAAGGCACACAATTACAGACCAGGAAATGGAAAAAAATGTATCATGGGAATAATTAGAATAGTCAGAGTAGAATAGTCAGAGACATGCTGAAGGTCAAATGCCGAAAAGAACAATCAAGATGTGATCAACAAAAGTGAAAAAGGCAAAAAGTGTTTGAAAAGGCAGGCAATGTTCTTAAACTCAAATAATAAAGTTTTGTCCCTGACTAAATACAGTATTTGCAAAGACCACCGTTTGTTTTTAAGATTTCTGTTCAAAGTTGGTGTAATATCATCAAAAGGTCATGCCCAATGTGGTACCAACTGTCCTAAGATAAAAACCCACATAAAAAACAATGTAGGGAAATTTAAGTAAATAAATTTACTATATATTAATATAAAAGAGTATTCAAAACTAATCCATCAGGCAACCAAAACAATTTTCGTGGTATGGTATCTCCATATCATTTGGAATTGAATAAATTGGTGGTTTGTATTATCAGAGTAAAAATGTATGTTATTTTGTTAACCAACAAAAGAAGTGTAAATAAAGGGGTGCTCATAATTATATGTATTAAAGTGAGGAAGAGACTGATAAATGCATTTACATTAGACTACACAGCAGAAACTTGCCTCTTTAGCAGAGGAAACAAGAAAACTGAGAAATGTCTAGAATGGACCCAATACCAACAGGCCTTCTCAAAGAAGTTTCCGATGTGCTAACTGACAGTGTGCTTGAAATAATAAACTCATCATTAGATACAGGAGTCTTCCCTGACTGTCGTAAGACTGCAGCTGTTAAACCCCTGCTTGACTCCTCTGTCTTTGAAAATTTTAGACCAATTTCTAATCTGCCTTTCTTAAGTAAAATTCTAGAAAAGGCAATAATTAAGCAGCTTAACGATTACTTAAATAATCATTATATTCTTGACAAGTTTCAGTCTGGTTTTAAATCAAATCACAGTAAAGAAACTGTATTGGTTAAAGTAGTAAATGATTTGCGGGTTAATGCAGATAGAGGCCATATATCTGTTCTTATTCTCTTAGACTTGAGTGCAGCATTTGACACCATTGATCACAGTATTCTTATAAATTGCCTTAGACAGTGGGAAAGCCTCTCTGGCAATGTCTTACATTGATTTCAGTCTTATTTAACAGGCAGATAATTCTTTATTCGTTGTGGTGATTGTACTTCAGAGATACATGATATTGTATATGGTGTACCAAAAAGATCTATTCTGCTTCTCTGCTTTTTTCAATCTACATGCTTCCATTAGGTCAGGTTATTTCAAAGCACAAGGTATGCTACCAAAGCTATGCAGATGACACATAGCTGTATTTATCTATAGCACCTAATGACCCTGATGCTCTTGGCTCCCTGATCCAATGTCTTAGCAGTATTTCCAATTGGATGAGAAGTAACTTTCTCAAACTAAATTAGGAGAAAACAAAAATCTTGGTTATGGCATGGATATAGCATGGGCTTTAGAAATAATCTTGATCCCATAGGTTTAAAAGTCCAAACAATGGTAAAAAATGTAGGGGTAATAATAGTCTCTGACCTAAACTTTAAATTGCATATTAAACTGATTACTTTCACCTAAGGAATATAGCAAAAGTTAGACCTCTTATAACTTCACAAGACACTTATGTTTGCTTATAGTCGACTAGGCTTTAATTGGTGACAATTAGTGCAGAATGCTGCAGCCACAATCTTAACTAGGAAATGAAAATTTGAGCACATCTCGCCAGACTTAGCGCTGTTACATTGCCTACCTGTTTCATTCAGAACTGACTTTAAAACGCTACTAATTGTTTATAAAGCCTTAAATAATCAATCCCCATCGTATATTTTGGAATGCTTATTCCCCTACACTTCAAGTTGTAGATCTTCAAATGGAGGTTTGCTTATATTTTCAAGAGCCAAGCATAAAAGAAGTGGTGAGATGGCCTTTTGCTGTTATGCCCCCAAAATGTGGAATACTTTACCTATAGAAATTTGCCATGCTAATACTGTGGAATATTAAAAAAAATAAAACTGCTAAAAACCCATTATTTTAAGATGGCATTTTCATAGCTATATTTGAGTTGTATTCTTGATAGACTATATGGGCATAGATTTATCATATTCTTCAGCGATCCGCAGTCTGTACTAATTCCACTATTCCCTGCTGTCTTTTCCGCTTCTTCTGTGGTGACGATCTGAGTGACCACCAACTGATCAAGGCATCATAAAACTCCCCATGTTTATGAATTGAATGGCAGGAGTCTCAACTGTCCACAAGACCAGCATCACCAATTACTATCATGTGAAGCCTGAAAACAAAGAGGACAGTTATTATTGCCTGAAGTTATTCTAGACATATTATTCAGTTTTTAATGACCCTGCTGCTGAGTGAGTACCGTTGAGAAAGACGAACTTGGCAAAGTGAAGCACATAGCTGATCTCCTTTGAAAATGGCTCAATCTCACAACATTGCTTTTTTTTCCTTCTTAAAATGGCATGAAAGCATTGTTTGCAATACATGTATAATCTCAAGACATGGATCAATACTCAATAACATTTTTGGCTTGAAAAATGGGCATATTTGGAATGTTAAGGCTTTTAATCACATTGGAATTCCAGCACCCATTAGCTTCATATAGGTCCAGATAGGTTATTTTTAAGGTTTAAAAAATATGTTTCAGTTTAAAAGGCAATTTTGTGTGGCAAACTAATGCATACTATGATTGTGAATAAATAACTTTTATTTTGAATAATACCAAACTTATCCTTTAAGTAAAGTGACTTCATGTTTTATAGTAACAGGATGAGCCAGTTATGTGGATTTATGCTGCATTCAGTCTAGGGCATTTCATCTCCACAACCTGAATTCCTAACTTATTTTATGTACACCCCACCCAGCAATTATATTTACTTTGTGAAAGAAAAATTAACTGCTTGCAAGCTACATTGGGTTAATAGTTGATAAAGTTGTTTTGCTGTAACAACAGGTTATTCAGAGGGGCACCTGTCATAAGATGGTGCAGTATGCTGACCCAGGAAAATTTCCAGTTTCTTAGGAACACGTCTATTTGACACAAGAGAGCTGACCTTTCCTTCTTTAGGGTCTATCTGACAAGTCAGAAATATAAGAACAGATGGCCCGTTAGCGTAATAAAATAAAATGCTTAAGTAAACTATATTATGGGTTTTTTTTCTAAATAAGGGGGAGGGGGAGGAAGAAGAAATTATAAAAAGCCGATCGAAAAATGGAACTTTGCTCTTCTGCCTTCAATGTAGAATCCATGTACTCATCTGTGACTGAATAAAAATCTAATTGTTTTAACTTGTCCTGTCTTCCTTAGGGGGTTTTCTTCCAAAACTTTAAAAAAAATAGATAAGAAAAGGATACTTTTCAGTATTTTATATGAACATAGTTACTTAAGATAAATGACAACTAAGAAATTAAAGTAAACTTGGAAGAATAAAATTATTATGCTATAAAACAATATTAACATTTATATGTGTTTAAATGTACATTTATTTAAACCCACAATTCACCAAGTAAATCTGTGCTTCTGTATTAATTACACTATTGTATCAATGTAATTAAACTGAATTCATAATAACTCTCCATGAAATCATTCAGGTTGCTGTTTTTATTTGCTTTATGCAAAGTTTACATAATAAAAAATGATGGATGGCCTTAGTAATGTGATGCCTTGATCTGTATACATGTTCCTATTTATATAAAAGACACAGGTAAAATCCTGCTGATGAGACTAAAAACAGTCAGTCAGTCATTTTCCAACCCATTATATCCTAACTTAGGGTCACGGGGGTCTGCTGGAGCCAATCCCAGCCAGCACTGGGCACAAGGCAGGAACAAACCCCAGGGAAGGCCACCAGCCCACCACAGAGACTAAAAACATGAATATATTAAAGAAACCAATGAGCATAATCCCCAATGCACACACATTTTCCTCTACTCTCCTCCTTTTTAGATTTGTGTCAAACACAGGAGTCCTCACAATTTCAGGAATTTAGGTTGTCCTCACCATCACTGTCCACTTATTGATCTTTCTAATCTGTCCATCTGAATGTATTAAGTGTGTGTTCACTTGTCAGGTGACTCTAAGTTGGTAGAGCTGGAGCATGACTGTGACCTTCAAAGAACTAGTGACCCATGCAGGGGTTTTTTTTATAAATTATTAAGATGGATTCACATCTGACTATGGCTGGTCCCTGCTTTGGTCCCAATCCTATTTGGAGAGGTTATGGCTCCTCATATCCCTGTCCTGGAATAAGCAGGCTTGGAAAATTAATTATTGGAGAGTTATAACATGCTTATAAATATATTATTTTAGTTTTTTGTTTTTTTATTTTTGCCTATTGAAATAGCCATTATGACAAACCTTAAAAGGGCCCTCCATGCAGTAAATAGTATATTAAAGGATGCAGCTTCAGTATAAGCCACTTGAGGGCACACTGCAATAGGAAACTGTAGTGTCACTTGAATGTTCAGCAGTAAATTCAGCTAAAAAAACCGAACAACTAGAGTATATGAATCAGAGGGAAGGCGGCTACCAAGCACTCACTCAGCTTCAATTTATCATTTGTAAGCTTATTTGTTCAGTGAAGACAGCCTGTTATTTGCCAATGTTTGATTTTTTTAGACCTTATCCTTAATATACATATGATAAGATTCTAAAAACAAATTATATAAGTACTAGAATTGGAATTCTGTTATTTAAACAGTAATACTATTAACAGAATGAAATGCAGACTAATGGAGGAAAGAACAGACAGAGAAACATAAAGATCAATTTCTAGAGTGCAATACACACTGCAGTTAAGTTTTTTTTTGCCATTTATGTCTCTAAGGACTCTGCTGTAGTAATTGGAATGGTAGTAGTAATTATGTCTTCAAAATGTGATTAAGTTTTTTTCTTCCAAATATAGGAATTTTAATCATTCACTCACTCTGTGATTCATTGGAAAGCGATATACTTAGAACAGAAATGAAATGCATACTCAGCAATAATATCTGCAATCAGGAATAGTCAACATGTAAACTAATATTATGTTAATTTTATAAAGTACAAAATCATTTTAGGAGTGACTCACAGTTTTCAAGCAAATGAACACAAGTGCTTCAAGTGTTTAATGGTTTCTGTTGTGCCTAGAGTTAACAACAAAATAAATAAGTTATATCAGATCACAAAATTAACTTAATAGAACCACAAAGAGGCTAAACTTCACTTATTTACTATTTGATAATAATAATAAGTGAGTATAATAATAATAATAATAATAAGTGAGGTCAGATGCTGAACATTTTCCATACTTGTGGCTAAATCACCATTTGTTTCATTCTGTTTTTTTTAAATATGAGAGGATACCAGGAAGTAGAATCCACAAAGCAGTGGCTACCATTTGAATCAGTGTTTCCCAAACTCGGTCCTGGGGACCCCCTGTGGCTGCAGGTTTTTGCTCCAACCAGATACTCTTTTCAATTGAACTCCTGGGCTAATTAAGTGAACTGATATTTCCCAAGTTCTGTGTTTAGGGAACAATATAGAAATTAGAAAACTAAGTTTGCTAAAAAAAAAAATTCAAATGTACCAAGCAGTTATATAGGAATAATGTATTTTTTTCTTTTTAACAGTATTTTCATCTTGATTTTCATTCTACTTTTCTAGGTATTCTAATTGTTTAATTAATCCATTATTTAGTAATTAGTGGGTCTGACTCTGAAGTAGTTGCAGCCTTTGATTATTCAGTGTTGTTTGCCTGCGTGTCTGCTCTGCTCGTTTTAAATTGTCATTATTAAGATACAAGGAAGGGTGAAAACTGCACAGAGAAAGGGCAAAATATAATGAAATCAACAAAAGAGAGTTAAGCATTTAAATCTATAGCAAAAGCAGAAATATTTCTAAATGTCTTATGAATGTAAAAATCATGCTGCTGTACTTTTCTGAATGTCGAATAATGAAAAAAAATACCAGCTAATTAAATGAGATCAGTGTGTTATCAGGTTGTTGTCACTGATTAGGAATCCAGTTGGAACAAAAACCTGCAGCCACAGTGGGTCCCCAGGACCGAGTTTGGGAAACACTGAATTTTGAATGAATGCAGTCAGATGGGTAGTGAGTGTGGTATCAAGACTAATACAGAGGGCATTAAACCAGAAAGATAAGAGCTCAACTGCTTGTAAAAAGAACGAAATTTCTGTGAATGTACATAAAAAGGAGACGGCAATATTCAGTCCATCTAGCCTGAATGTTTAGCTAATAGCTAAATTGTCCTAATATCTCATCCAGATTCTTCTTAAAGATTGTCAAGGTTTCTGCTTCATCTACATGTCTTGGTAGTTTGTTTCACATTCCTATAAGTCTTGGAGTGAAAAAGTGCTTTCTGGCTTCAATCTTAAATGCATTTCTCCTTAATTTCCATTGATGTTATTTGTAAGTATTACTGGATAAGGATTTTAGCTAAATCTATAGTGCCATTATAATGCCAGTCCATTACAGGGCATAAAAATCACAGTTTTTTTTACTATAGGCCAATTCAGAGTCATAGATGAGCCTAACAACTACAAAGCAAATTTCACTTAAACTAGAAAATATTTTAAATAAAATCTCCACAACAAAAGAGATTTAAATTAAAGCTGATGAATAGAGATGTATTTGTAAACACTTTGTAATGAATTTCAGTAAGTATAAGGGCACCAGTGAATAGCATCATGATTACAATTGTAAGAATGAATATATAAAAAATATAAACCATACCTCAAGGGGAAATTTTTTTTAAAGCTAATGGTAGCCATTCTTGAGTCATGGAAAACAGAGTTTCTCAATCAGGTGCAAGATAGAAACCAACCCTGAACTGTATGCCAGTCCATTACAGTGTGTGTACACATTCTCATTCATGCCACCCCAAGTTAGAGGTGCCATTTAGCCCAGTATTTAATGCCATGAAAAAGTATTTACCCCTTTCTGATTTCTTTATTTATTTCATTTTTTACATCAAACGTTTTCAAGTCTTTAATGAAAATATAAAATTACCTAAACATCTCCTGAGTTAATAAATAACAGTTTTTTTAAACTTATCCAGTAAATAATAATTTGCCTTGCTCTGCTGTGATGTGCTCTACCCTCTACAACTTTGACTTGAATTGTGTGTTTGAGAATGGTATTTATGATAACTTTGCAGCCCTGCCGTGTGCATGTTAGTTGAAGTCGTGAATTCGAATTTCACTGTATTTTGTACAAATGACAATACTACTACTTTTTCTACTATGACTACTAGTACTACTAATAGCTTAGCCACGCTGCTAAATATAAAGGGACTCTACAAAAGATTGTCTGCTTCTGTGCCATCAATAAATTGATTTGCCAATTAAGTGACCAGCAAAACTTTAAATAAACAATAGTATGGTTAAGTTGGTGATTGCTGTCTTTTATATAAAACATTTATATTTTGAGTAATTAAATAGAGCATGTACTAAGGGTCATTAAAAGCATAACTAGAGCCCAACAGTGTAAAAGAGTGTAACCATGAGCAGGGCTGTCTTAACGCATGGGCACACAGGGCATTTGCTCAGGGGCCCCACAAGCATAGTAGCCCCGTGATAATCTATGTTTATTGTGACTTGCTGAGTGGTTGTGTAGGTAGGGGCCCAGTGCACTGCTTTGCCCTGGAGTCTATAATGCTGTTAAGACGACCATGACCATTAGCCACACAGAGAGTGAGAGTCCATTCAGTATTTTACCAAAAAAAACAATACAGCCTTTGACAAAATCATTGAAAACTGGATATAAAGCAAAAAGGATATGGCTGCCAGGGATTGTAATCAAACATTTGGGCAGCTATAGGGCTCCTCTTGACTCCCAGAGGCCATTCTTTTTCCATCATAGCTGCTGTATTTTTCCCCAGTTATTTCAGAGTCAGAAACTCAGATCCTAAGTGCACAGGTTATAGAATGTATTCAATTCTTGTACTTTACAAAATGACTGTATTGTAAAATATCATTGATTGTTTTAAATTGTCTGTTTCTCTTTTTTTTAACATAAAAGTTTCTTTTGAAAATGGTTCCTTATCAACTATGCAATAAACATTCTGAAAATTACATAGACCTGCTGTACAATGTCATTACTAAAGTTAATTGTAACATAATGGTGATATCTTGGTTAACTATAAACTGTACAGTTACATTACATCATACAGGGTGTTACCTACACAAATGATGCTGCACCCAGTCACTTCCAATGTTTTTAAAGGTAAAATGGTCTGCTTTTGTCAGACAGCTCATTTACATTATACTGACATTGATGACACAATTTTTTTGCTTACCATCATGTGGTTTTGTCCTGTATTTGAGTTTATTGCATTTTAAATATCATCCATTAGAGCACTATAAAAATATACAGTTGTGTGATAAAGTAGACGTATACTCCTTTAATATGACAGTTTATATATCTAGAACTCATCTAGTCTTCACCAAGTCCTAAAATTTGAGAGATGTACATTTGAGACAAACAGCACACATTAGATTTTTTATTTAAAAAAATAGGCCAACGGGCAGATGCCAATGGCTTGAAGTGAACTGTAAAGCCACCTTTAAATGGCAATACAATAGCTTCAGAAGTATTCCTGCCCCTTCACTTTTTACACATTTTTCTGTTATGTTGCAGCCATATATGTTCAAATTCACTTTCCTCTCAACAAACAACACACAATTTATTATAAATAACAGAAATATCACATTAACACAAGTATTAAGACACTTTGCTATGACACTTGAAATGTGGCTCAGGAGCATCTTATTTTATTGATCATCATTAAGATGTTTCTACATTTTGGTTGGAGTACAACTAGGGTGAGTTCAGTTGATTGGACATGATTAGGAAAGAGACACACCTGTGTAAGAAAGAAAAAAAAAGTATTAGGTCAAAGGAATTGCCTGTAGTGCTTAGAGACAGGATTTTATCAAGGCACAGAACTGTACACTGGTACTGTGAGTGCTGTGCAGAGTGGAGGCAGGACCTCTGCGTTTTTCCCAGTTGATTCTGGGGTTCATCAGGGGTGTGTTCTTGTTCCTACTCTGTTCAATGCTTGTATTGACTGCGTGTTGGGCAAGGTCGTGGGGTCCAGCAGCTTTGGGCATCTGTTTGTGAAGATAAGTTCATGGATCTTGACTTTGCTGACGATGCTGTGATCTTCGCGGAGTCAATGGAAGCTCTGATCGGGGCGCTCGAGAGACTGAGTGAGGAGTCTGAGTGTCTGGGCTTGTGAGTGTCCTGGGTAAAAACCAAGATCCGGGCCTTTAATGACCTCTTGGGCACAGCCATCAGCAGTGCGTCTGCCTGTGGAGTGAGTGTTGACCATGTTGAGAGGTTTACTTACCTTGGCAGTGACATTCATGTCTCTGGTGACTCTTCCCATGAAGTCAGTAGACGGATTGGGAGAGCATGGGGGGTCATGAGGTCGCTGGAAAGGGGTGTGTGGCGCTCCCAATATCTATGCAAAAGGACGAAGGTCCAAGACTTTAGAGTCCTGGTGCTTTCTGTCTTGCTATATAGTTAGCGAGACATGGACGCTATCCAGTGACCTGAGACGAACACTGAACTCCTTTGGTACTGTGTCTCTTCGGAAAATCCTTGGGTACCATTGGTTTGACTTTGTGTCGAATGAGCAGATGCTCATGGAGTCCCGAATGAGGCACATTACCTGCATTGTGAGGGAGAGTCAGTTACAGCACTATGGCCATGTGGCGTGTTTCCCCAAAGGTGATCCAGCTCGTAAGATCCTCATTGTTAGGGACCCGAGTGGCTGGACCAGACCAAGGGGTCGCCCACTTAACACCTGGCTGCGGCAGATAGAGGGTCATTTCCAGAGGGTGGGACTGGACCGCGTGTCTGCCTGAGGGGTTGAAAACCGGGATCCCGAGTTGTTTCATTGTGTAGTGGGTGCGGCAACGCACTGTACCAGTGCATGCTCCCCAACTTGACTTTGACAGAACTGTGGAAGTTTCCCAAGAGCAATGTTGCCCCCAAAATTCTTAAATAGAAGATGTTTGGAACAACCACAACAATTTCTAGAGCTGACCACCTGTCCAAGTTTAACAATTGTGGAAGAGGGACCATAGTAAGATACATGATCAATAACACAATGTTCACTTTGGCGGAATTCCAGAGAGTCTGTGTGGATCTGGGAGAAACTTTTGTGCTTTATGACAAAGTGGCCAAATTACACATAAAAGCCTGCTATG
This sequence comes from Erpetoichthys calabaricus, assembly GCF_900747795.2. NCBI lineage: Eukaryota > Metazoa > Chordata > Cladistia > Polypteriformes > Polypteridae > Erpetoichthys > Erpetoichthys calabaricus. The sequence goes on along the minus strand of NC_041396.2, from coordinate 176,007,776 downwards.
AGTTTGTAAAAAGGCACCTAAAGAATAATCAGACTATGAGAAACAAGATTTTCTGGTCTGATGAAACCAAGATTAAACTGTTTGGTCCCATTTCTAAGCATCAAGTCTTGTGTAAACCAGACACTGAACATCACCTGTGCAATCCCATTCCTAAAGTGAAGCATAGTGGTGGCAGGACCTAGGAGACTAGTCAGGGTTGAGGGAAAGCTGAACACAGCAAAGTACAGAGGTATCCTTAAAGAAAACCTGCTCCAGAGCAATCTAGACCTCAGACTGGGCCGAATGTTTACCTTCCAACTGGACAATTACTCCAAGCACAAAGCAAAGACAACATGGGAATTGCTTTGGGTCATCTCTGTGAATTCCCTTGAATGGCCCAGCCACAGCCCAGACTTGAAGCCAATCAAACATCCCTGGAGAGAGACATAAAAATAGCTGACCACTGACGGTCTCCATCCAACCTGACAGAGCTTGAGAGGATCTGAAGACAAGAATGGTGTCATACCCAAGAAGACTCTAGGCTATAATCGTGCCAAATGTACTGTACATCAACTAAGTGCTGACTGATGGATCTGAATACTTGTGTCAATGTGATACTTCAGTTTTTATTTTTAATAAATTTGCCAAAATTTCTAAGCTGTTGTTTTGTTTTCACTTTGTCATTTTTGGGTATTGACCAGCTTGACGAGGGCAAAAAGTGAGTTTAAATGATTTCAGCACAAGACTACAGCACAGCAAAATGTGTAAAATGTAAAAGGGACTGAATATTTTCTGAAGGCACTGTGAAAGAAATTTTACCCCATTTCCTTTACAATGCTGCTTCAGTTCCTTAATGTTTAAGGGTATTTGTTTATGCACAGATCTCCTAAAGGCCCAGCAAAGTCTCTCAATAGGGCTGAGGACTTAAGTTTAAGTTGGTCAATTTAGCCTTGATTCTTTTCTTTTTTTGAGACATTCGATTATAGATGTGTTGGTCTGTTGAAGATTACTGACCAAGCTTTAATTGTCAGGCAGGTGGAATAACATTTTCCTTTAAAACATACTGGGGTTAAGATGACTGTTGAGAATTCCAGGTCCTGAGGAATGTGAAACAATTTCAAAACATCACCCCTCTACAACATTTCTTGAAAGTTTATATAAAGTTCTTGTGGTGATTTGGTTTTCAACAAATAAATGACCAGGCAACTCTACTTTGGTCTCATCTATCCAGGAGGCACTGTTCCAGAAATCTTTCAGTCAGAGACAACTCCATATTACTAAGTAATGCTGCCATGCTCATTTTGTACAGAAAGGACTTCTCCTTGCAATTAAAGCCAAATTTGCTTAGTCTTTTTTATGATGGTAAGGTCATTAACTGTAAAATGTACATTGTGGGCAGAGATATATATATCCTAGGATATAGGATGTACACAGTATGGCCAAAAGTATGTGGATACCCTTCCAAATTATTGAGTTCAAGTTGTTTCGGCTCCACCCATTGTTAACAGGTACATAAATGCAAGGACACAGCCATGCAGTCTTTATTGACTAACACTGACAGTTGAATGTGTCATACTGAAAATCATACTGAAAGTTTAATATGGCACTGCCATAGGATGCCACCTTTGCCACAAGTCAGTATATGAAATTTCTGCACTGCAAGATCTGCCCCAGTCAACTGTAAGTGCTATTATTGCGAAACAGAAGTGTCTACAAGCAAGAACAACTGAGACATGAAGTGGTAGAACATGCAAACTCAGAGAGTGGGGAAGCCAAGTGGTAAAGCACATAGCACATGAAAATGGCCAATCCTCACAACAAAAAATAAAAATGGCATAACTCACAAAATAATTCCAAACTGCCTTAGAAAGCAATACCAGCACAAATGCTCTTTTCCTCAATGGGCACAAATTCCCACATATTCTTTCAAGAATCTTGCAGAAAGTCTTCCCAGAAGAGTGAAAGCTCTTGTTAGCTGTAAATGAGGGCGTGGGGGCAACTCCATATTAATGTTTGGTAGTTTTGGAATGGGATATCCAACAAGTTCATATAGGCATGATGGTCAGGTGTCCAAAAATCTTTAGCCATTATAGTGTAGCTTGTGGATTCCTTGCAACTTCTTGGTGGCATTATACTAGCTGACCTATGAATGAATTTGCAGAAAATGTCACTTCTGAGAAGATTTAATAGTCTTAAATCATCTAAATTTGCCTAATGCAAAATGAATTTGCACTTGTAAAATTGTTTGGAAATGTCCATATTACTTTTCCCAAACTGGTAAGCAGCAATAATAGCTTATGTCATAGCATCTTTAAAGCAGTGGTCTTTTGTCCTTGCCATTGTCTTATGGAATACTTGAATAACCCAATCCAACCTGGGAAAGACTCTGTTTAATATTAAGAAGGCAGCATTTCCAAAAAATTGATGTCATGGAGACTTTATTGGTATTGGTCAAAAGTTTGACAAGTGAAAGTTTGAGAAGTAAGTGGATTGTAGACTTTCAACAACAACATAAACAGCATTTATTTATATAGCACATTTTCTTACACAGGATGTAGCTCAAAGTGCTTTACAGAGAAATAGTTACGAGAAAAGAAAAACAAAAAAAGATCAGAATAATAATTAATAACATAAAAAACATATCAATATGCATTTACACAAAACATATTTATAAATAGTATAAAAGTAATGTTTTTATACATTGTATCATTTTTAAACCTCTAAATATGAGACCAATGATAAGAGGAGAGATGCTGAAGAAAAAAAACTAAATCTGCATGGTTCTGGGGTCATAAACCACCCACTCCCCACTGGGCAGTCTACCTAACATAAATGTACTTAAGTCATTACTTTTTGTTCTTTTAGGGTTCAACATAAAGGATTCAATGCAATGGATCTTGTGGACAGTTGAGGTATCCACTTTTATTGAATTATCATAGATGGATCACAGGTGCACAGGACAATGATGCAGGAGGTGGTGGCAGAGAAAGGTAGCGATTAATAATGATTGAAAATCCACCGAAGAATATAAAAATTCTGTGCCTGTATAATCTAAGAGTAGTACAACTAAAATGTAACTATGAAAAGCCAAATTGAAAAAGTGGGGTTTGGGGAGTGTTAGCCTGGAGTATTTCTATTGGTAAAGTATTTCATATTTTTGGTGCATAACAGCAAAAGGCCACCTCACCACTTGTTTTATACTGAGCTCCTGGAATAATAAACAGACCTCTATTAGAAGATATAAGGTAATGACTTGGAATGTAGGGGAATTTAAAGTTTTATATACTATTAGTAGTATTTTAAAGTAAAGTACACAAGTAACAGATGCAACAATGCTAAAACTGATGAGATGTGCTCAGATCCTCTGTTTTCTTGTTAAGATTCTTGCTGCTGCATTCTGGACTAACTGCAACCAACTGATGTCTTAGGTAGTCCAGTTAGGACTGCATTCCAGTAATGTAGTTGGACTAAAAACAAAAGCATTAATTAATTTCTCAGCATCATGCCATGTGGTCTAACTTTTGCAATGTTCCTTAAATGGAAAAATGTAGTCCTAGTAACATGATTAATGTATAAGTTAAAGGTTATGTCAGAGTCAAAAAAATCTAAATTTTATTTATAAAGCACATTAAAATGCAACATTAACCACAGTGCTGTATATAAACATAAAAACAACTTCTGAATAAAATCCATCCATCCATTTTCCAACCCGCTGAATCCAAACACAGGGTCACAGGGGTCTGCTGGAGCCAATCCCAGCCAACACAGGGCACAAGGCAGGAACCAATCCTGGGCAGGGTGCCAACCCACCACAGGACACACACAAACACACCCACACACCAGGCACACACTAGGGCCAATTTAGAAATGCCAGTCCACCTAACCTGCATGTCTTTGGACTGTGGAAGGAAACCGGAGCGCCCGGAGGAAACCCACGCAGACACGGGGAGAACATGCAAACTCCACGCAGGGAGGACCCGGGAAGCGAACCCGGGTCCCAAGGTCTCCCAACTGCGAGGCAGCAGCGCTACCCACTGCTCCACCGTGCCGCCCTGAATAAAATCAATAAATATATTAAAAATATAAAAATGTTACAAAAAATAAAACACAAATATAAATTATACCAAACATTTAAAAGGGTTGAAATATAAATGTGACACTACAACCTTTAAACTTCTTCACATGCCAACAAGAAAAGAAAAGATTTTAATTGAGATTTAAAATATCAATAGTGTTGGAAGACCTAATGAAAAAGGGTAGACCATTAAATAGAACAGGAGTAGCAAAAGAAAAAGCACAGTCACCCTTAATCTTTAACCAAGATCGTGGGATGGACAGAACTTTTTGATCAGATTACCCCAAAGAGGTGGAGTAGGGGTGAAGAAGGTCTGAGATATAACATGGTGCCAAACCATTAAGTTCTTTAAAGACAAATATTAAAAGTTTAAACTGTATTCTGTATTTTACTGGCAGCCAATGAAGAGGGGTCAACACTGGAGAAATATGTTCTCCCTTCTTTGTATCAGTCAGGAGACAAGTGGCTGCTTTTTGGGCCAGCTGCAAAAGGTGCAGGGGACATTAACTAGAGTCCAAGTAGACAGAATTACAATAGTCAAGTTGAGAAGAAATAAATGCATGGACAAATATCTCTAAGTCTTTAAATAAAAGCACAGATTTCAGTTTCACCACACTGTTAATTTGCTTGTCAAATTTAATATCAGGCTCAAAGGTGGCACCAAGGTTTCAGACATGGGTGCACGGAATTGCGGACAGAGGTCCTAAATTGTTATTTATACTGCTGATAGAATTTGGTAAGCCATATATAATAACTTCAGTTTTACTTTAAAAAAACAGTAATGGTGTTTAGAGATTCATCATATTTGAGTGCCAGATACAACTAAGTGTTGTCTGCTTAACAGTGGAAAGAAATATTATACAGTCGTATCTGTGGATTCAACCAAGGATTGATAATATTTGAAAAAAAAATCAGAAATTTCTGAAAAAACAAGACTTGAATTTTCCATGTGATGAGCTCTATACTTAATCTACATGAATCAAGTGATGTGTAGGCATACCCTGCTGTAGCCTCCCACCTACCCATGGGATGAAACCGTGTCTACAACCACTGCAAAATTTGTCTGATGATGCAAAGAAAAAGAAGAAATAGCTTCCTGTAACAATGTTTCTAACCAAAGCATAAGCAACTGTGAAGCCTTGACCTTCAACACTTGAAGATCCTCAGCCCTCAACCTCCACAGATCCTCATATAAGCACTGTAGTGACCTCAGGGTATACATCTGTGAGCAACACACTCCTCAGATGGCCATGGACTGCCTGAAGGGACAAGGGCCGCAGGAGCATAGGGGCCCACAATGTTCCTGATGCCTATATTTGTTTCCATTTTGCTATTAAAACAGGGGCTCCAGCACACTACTTTGCCTGGGGACCTATAATGCTGTAAAGACGGCCCGGGAAATACAGCACTTAGAGAGCATTTTGATCATATCTCCCAGTTGTTACATCCCATCAGGCCGGATGATTCTGATTTGGACCCTGGGCTTGGGTCAGCTAATAGATAGCTGGGGGAACAGTGTGGAATGCAAGTTGCGTCTGACCCACGTAGTGAGGTGGAGCTGGATGGCACGCATGAGGTTACAAAGGGACAAAGCAGCTGGGAGTGTGTGATGCTGCTGAAACAGGCTAATTCAATTCATCCATCTCTCATATGCCCAAGGTCATTACAGTAGTATTGAGTGTCCTCCAAAGGGTCGACATCTGCATTTGGAGTGTTAACACAGTGTGTGTGTGAGAGAGAGAATGAATTTATATTTTCTCTGTTTATAATTATATTTTCTATATATACTTGTATTTTACATATTCTGTATTTTATTCCATGTACTTTTCTTTCAGGTCATTAAATGAAAATAATCTGTCAAATCAAAGTAAGAAAATGCTACTTTGCTGTGTAGCGGCTGGAAGCGCTCTGCCTCTATAAAGACACAATTCACATGCACTGCAGTGTGGAAGGAGGTGGAGTGATGAGTGAATAGGCAACAGTTGTATATAGTTTAAGCACGTTCAAAAGAAAAGTCAGTAGTTTTTGCCTGCATAGAGAAAATGTTGTCTGGCGTGTTTTCTTTCCTCATAGGGCACTACAGTGGTGATCCTGATGCTCTTGGATGATTCTAGAGTTACATTACTCATGTCTGCCAACACGGTGGCATTAAAGTTGCCAGTGTTTTGGGAACAGCAAGCAGTGTGGTTCGCCCAAGCAGAGGCACAGTTTGCATTGCTGGACATTACGGCAGATGACACGAGGTACTACTACATCATTGCAGCTCTCAGCAGCTCTACAGCATCCAGGGTGGTGAGTCTTCCTCAAAATCCCACGGACATGGACAAGTATGTAACCTTAAAGACATACCTTTTAGAGACATATGGCCTCACAGAGTCAGAGCGGACACAGTGGCTACTAACATTGCCGGGCCTCGGAGATGTGAAATTGTCTGCATTGATGGACCACATGTTAGTTTTGCTAGGCAGCCATAAGCTCTGTTTTATATTTAGAGAGCTGTTTCTCTAACAGATGCCGGAACAAGTGCACACTGCCCTGGCCAACGTGTCTGTTGTTGACTACCGAGGGCCAAGATGGCCGACAGCCTGCACTCTGCTTCGCAGAACTATCTTCCACCTGCAACCCTCGTCAGTCCCATTATCAAGCCTGCATCTTGCACTACTCTTCCTACTCCTGCCACCATACCAACAACTGACCTGTGTTTTTACCATGCCCGATTAGGCAGGAACATGAAGAAAGGCCACCCTCCTTGTAAGTTTAACCCACCTGGGTCGGTCAACACTATCTCCTCAGACCCTGCAGACAACCTACTCTACATAACAGATGCCCAGTCTGGCTGCTGTTTTCTATGTGATACTGGCGCACAAGTGAGCGTGCTTTATACATCACCTATTGATGTGGCTTCAGGGAGAAAAGGGCCGTTTTGGAAGCTGCTAATGGTACTAGGATCCCCACCTACAGAACATAGCACACCACCTTATCTTTCAGTGGAAGAAGTTTCACTTGTACATTTATCTTGGCCAAGGTGGCCAGGCCGTTGCTGAGTGCGGACTTCCTGTGTGGTGGTTGATGTTAAGAACTGTTGCCTTGTAGATGCAAAGAACTTTGCCACCCTTCTCTGTACACTCAGCAGTATCACTACCTCCACCCTGTACAATATGATGGCTACAACTTGTGACTTCGCCTGCCTTCTCAATGAATTCCTCCAGCTATCAAAACCCACTTTTTCCACAGCAGAAACCAAGCATGTCGTGGAACACTACATTTCTACTTCTGATCCACTGGTCTACGCCCACACCCGTCGGCTGGCCCCTAACAAGTTGACTATTGCGAAGGCTGTATTTGGCGACATGAAATGGCTAGGGATCCTGCGCTGATCAAATAGCTTGTGGTTGTCGTCCCTCCATATGGTGCCCAAAGCAGGTGGAGGTTTCCGACCATGTGGGGATTACCGCTTCCTGAACAATCACACTGTTCCAGACCACTACCCAATTCCACACATAGCCTACAGGATTTCTCGGCATGGCTCTTGGGAAAGTAATCTTTTCAAAGGTGGACCCGGTCCGCAGCTACCACCTGTGCACCCGGCAAACATCCCCAATACAACAGTCATCACCCCCTTCGGATTGTTTGAATTCGTACGAACACCATTCAGCCTTAAAAACACTGCAAAAACATTCCAGAGGTTGATGGACTCTGTCCTCAGTGATTTTGACTTTGTTTCTGTCTACCTAGATGACATCTTAGTTGCCAGCTCTTCCATAGTGGAGCACCTCACCCATCTCTGAGCCTTGTTCAAGCGCCTGAGCCTGCATGGGTTGATTATCAATCCCGTTAAGTGTCTATTTGGAGTGCCTGTCATAGATTTCCTGGGACATCGCATTTCAAAGTAGGGTGTGATTCCTTTGCCTTCCAAAGTCTCTGCTGTCACCGATTTTCCACAACACTGCACCTTATGTGCCCTCTTGGTATTCTTGAGCATGGTCAGTTTCTACCACGACTTCATTCCTCTGGTGAAATTCATTATACAACCTTTATAGATAGATAGATAGATAGATAGATAGATAGATAGATAGATAGATAGATAGATAGATAGATAGATAGATAGATAGATAGATAGATAGATAGATAGATAGATAGATAGATACTTTATTAATCCCAATGGGAAATTCACATTCTTCAGCAGCAGCATACTGATACAATAAATAATATTAAATTAAAGAATGATAATAATGCAGGTGAAAAACAGACAATAACTATGTATAATGTTAAATGTTAACGTTTACCCCCCCGGGTGGAATTAAAGAGTCGCATAGTTTGGGGGAGGAACGATCTCCTCAATCTGTCAGTGGAGCAGGACAGTGACAGCAGTCTGTCGCTGAAGCTGCTCTTCTGTCTGGAGATGATACTATTAAGTGGATGCAGTGGATTCTCCATAATTGATAGGAGCCTGCTGAGCGCCCTTCGCTCTGCCACAGATGTTAAACTGTCCAGCTCCATGCCAACAATAGAGCTTGCCTTCCTCACCAGTTTGTCCAGACGTGAGGCGTCTTTCCTCTTAATGCTGCCTCCCCAGCACACCACTGCGTAGAAGAGGGTGCTCGCCACAACTGTCTGATAGAACATCTGCAGCATCTTATTGCAGATGTTGAAGGACGCCAGCCTTCTAAGGTAGTATAACCGGCTCTGTCCTTTCTTGCACAGCGCATCAGTATTGGCAGTCCAGTCTAATTTATCATCCAGCTGCACTCCCAGATATTTATAGGTCTGCACCATCTGCACACAGTCACCTTTGATGATCACTGGGTCTATGAGGGGTCTGGGCCTCCTAAAATCCACCACCAGCTCTTTGGTTTTGCTGGTGTTCAGGTGTAGGTGGTTTGAGTCGCACCATTTAACAAAGTCATTGATTAGGTCCCTATACTCCTCCTCCAGCCCATTCCTGATGCAGCCCACGATAGCAGTGTCATCAGCGAACTTTTGCACATGAGGCACTACAGGGCCAGTCCACGAAGTCCCCTGTCACAAAGACATGGATGAGGCATTTATGAACACTAAACGTGCTTTAGCTGTCGCAGCCATGCTCGCACACCCACTGTGTTGGACCATGCAGTTGGGGCGGTGTTTGAACAGTGGGCCAATGATGCATGGCAGCCATTTGCATTTTTCAGCAGACATTTAAGGCCCAATGAATGCAAGTATAGCACTTTCGACCGGGAACTATTGAGTTTGTACTTGGCCGTTCGACATTTCTGCTTCTTGCTTGAAGGCAGGCCATTCACTGAATTTGTTAACCACAAACCACTTGTCCTCGCATTGTCCAAGGTCACTGAGTCATGGTTTGCCCAATAGCAACCACACCTAGCTTACAGTACATATCAAAGTTCACAATGGACATCCAGCATGTTGAGGGTAAGAACAATGCAGTGGCTGACTGTCTCTCTTGGTTGGCATTAGCAACCATACACATTGGAATTGACTACTCCCAGCTGGCAGCTGATCAAGCTGAGGACCCAGAGGTTCAAGCTCTTCACTTGGCAGAAACCAGTCTGCAGTTGTCAGAGATGCAGTTGGACGGCAGCACTGCTAAGCTCCTGTGTGACACCAGCATAGGTTACCCACACCCAATTGTCCCTGGCAACTGGAAACAGCACATTTTTGACACCATACACAGCCTCTCACATCCAGGGCAAAGGTAGATGTTCGTAGCTGGACAGCAGCTTGTGTTGTGTGTCAGAAGGCTAAAATACATCGCCATGCTAAAGCTCCACTGACACCTTTCATCAGTGCCTGATCGTCATTTTGACCATGTTCATGTGGACCTGGTAGGCCCCCTTCCTACTTCTCATAGTTTTACACACCTGCCCACTGTGGTCAACCACCAGGTGGCTTGAAGCTGTCACTTTGACGTCCTTGACTGCAGTAGAAGTAGCAAGATCAACACTTGGGTTGCACGATTCAACATGCTATCCCACATCACTTCCAACTGAGGTGCACAGTTCACTTCACAGCTCTGGGCTACAATGGCACAACACCTTGGGATGACCCTGCACCATACCACTGCCAACCACCCCCAAGCTAACAGCCTTTGTGAGTGATTTCTCCGATCGCTAAAGTCAGCCCTCAAGGCCTCCCTTACCAACGACAGCTGGGTCAACTGTCTGCCGTGGGTACTGTTGGGGTTACGTACAGCTCTGAAAGAGGATCTGCAGGTCTCATCTACTGAACTGGTATTTGGCCAGCCTATCCGTGTGCCCAGGTATTTTAAACATCAGAGTTCTGTCCCCTGGATTGCATCCCAACACCAATCTCTGCTCCTGGACACAGCAGTCACCTTCCAGCGGGTATTTCCCACTCAGCACGGTTCTCTTCACTCTTGGTTCCCATGCTACCTGCAATCAGCAAAGTTTGCTTTTGTCCAGCATGAGGCACATTGCAGCCCACTGAAACCACCTTATGATTGTCCTTTCCAAGTACTGGAACACGGAGACAAAACATTCGTGCTTGACATCGGTGGCAAACAGCAGACAGTCTTGGTGGATCTCCTCAAGCCTGTGCACTTGGATTCCTCTATGGTTTTTCCTGGCACCTGTCGGTGACCTGGCCCCTGCTTCCATTAACACACCTGTACTTAATAGGCATGCAGATGTTAGTTCTGCCTAACCACACTCGGACAGGGTGCATAGTGTGTGCCCCAACAAAGTTAATGTTGCCCGTGCATGTAAATTCTGGAGGGGCATGTGTGGTGGCTGGAAGCACTCTGCTTTTATAAAGACACAATTCACATGCACTACAGTGTGGGAGGAGGCGGGATGATGAGTGAATAGGCAACAGTTGTATATAGTTTACGCACATTCAATTAAAAAGTCAGTAGTTTTTGCCTACATTGAGGAAACATCTGGTGTATTTTCTGTCCTTGCAGGGCACTACAGGTGTAAATTTGCACTGTGCAGTTAGGCATACCATGCCTGTGTATGTATTAAACATGCATATCCTTTTTTCTTGTCGTTATTCCATAAACAATACAGTATTGTACAACATATATTTACAAAGCATTTACATTGTATTAGGTATTATAAGCAATCCAGAGATGATTTAATGTATACGGGAGGATGTGCATAGGTTATATGCAAATATTATGCAGTTTTATTTTTTATAAGAGACTTGAGCATTCATGACAACTGGTATCTCTTTGGGTCCTGAAAGCAAACCTCCGTGGGTACAGAGGGTCAACTGTATTTTTGAAAATAATGAACCTAAAGAATGCTATGATAACACCTAAATTATTTACTTCTACCCTCACTTTAAATGCTAAAGGATGGTTTATTTCTTAGACCTTCCCTATTTCCATTTTTGCCAACAACTAAGATTTCTGTTTTTTGTTTTCTTATTAAGTTGAAGAAAATTACTACTCATCTATTCAGAAATACAAGTAAGACATCGGATCAGAGAGAACAGAGCATCTTGGTCATCAGGTGCTATAGATAAATAAAGCGGTATGTCATCTGTAACTCTAGTAGTTCAACTTGTGTTTCTATATAATCTGGCCTAGTGGGAGCATGTCGATTGAAACCCTTTTGAAAACCATCATAACAGTTTTCACTATGTTGATACCACAAAAGTGGATTTTTTTTTTGATGAGTGGGAGTTTCCTTAAATATCCATCCATCCATTTTCCAACCCGCTGAATCCGAACACAGGGTCATGGGGGTCTGCTGGAGCCAACACAGGGCGTAAGGCAGGGAACCAATCCTGGGCAGGGCGCCAACCCACTGCAGGTTTCCTTAAATATTCACATACATATCATTAAAATAATTAGCTTTGTTGTATTGAAATACATTTGTAGTGACTGAGGATCACTTGTGGGAACTGGGGATGAGATACTGATTTCCAGAAAACTTTGGACGTCAGATTTGCAGATAATCAGCTGATCCAGTAAAGCACTATATAAGTAGTCAGTGTGTACATACTGTTTCACAAATGGCTTCTGCATGTTTGCACATTTTTACTCTCCTGTGCTGTATAGAAGATTTGAAAGAGGATGTGCTTTTTCAGTTAAGATGAATCTCTTAGAAGTATAAAATGTCCTTTATCAACATTTAATCCAGATCTCTAACGCATTGAACTGAAGTTTATCTTACAGTCTGAATGATCCCACGAAAAATCAGTGGCTGTTGTATAAATAATGAAAAAGGCCGGTGCCAGCGTTTAAGAGAGAAGCCGATTTTTCAAATGTCGGTAGGGTCTTTGTATAATAAATAAAGAGTTCTGCAGTTTACAAACACGCAAGTGCATGCATACAACTTTACACAGCGCGATCAGCAAACGTTAGGCGGAAGCTTAGAACGTAAGCTTCAGCGAGCTTCATACACTTGGTTTCTTCTGGCGAGGTGCTTTTAAGCTCCCTGCTCTTCGCCTACTGTTGGCAAATTTTTGAATTACAGTCAATGCCGGAGGAAAGAATTTGAGGGAACACCCACTTCCTGGAGCTGCGCCTCTCACCACTACAGAGTATAAGGGGTGACCAAAAAAAAAAAAACAACAAAAAACAAACACGCAGAGATGGTGGGAGGATTTTCCGTTTCGGATGGGTCCCAAGGCTGACCGTCCGTCATTAGCGGCTGTTCTTGTGTGCGGCCCGGGAAGACCGCGACAGAGAGAGACTGTCAGATCGCAGTACCAGCCGGCTTTTCGTGGATTTCGGAGTGCCTTAGGAGTCTTTTGGCTACGGCAGGCCGGCAGCGGCCTACACCTCAATGCAGTGGCACTGGCCTGGCCCTGCAACAGCATATGACAGAGGAGCTATTGTATTTCTTGATAAAGCGAACGACCGACAGGTCGGGGAATTTACAAATTAAAACCAGAAAAAAAACTTGAACACCAGAAGAAAACCGGTGGCATCAATGTTTACAAGAACGGAAAGTTTTGATTTCATTTGAACTGTTCGCATCTATATGCAGCATGGCTGCTATTTAACCGAATGTTTATGCGGCATATTATATAGTGTTGTGTTTGTTATTTTTTTGTTTTATTTTATATTTTTCTAACGCGTAGCAATGTCGACACCGTCAGCAGAAATGATTGAAAACTCGCCTGGGTACCCGTTCGAAGAGATCGATTACGGTGAGATCGAAGTGGAAGAGGTAAGACCAAGCATGTTTCTTCTATGCATTATTATTGTATTTCGTTTTATGTCGCAGTCATGATAAAACGTATGGGAAAAGGTAACTTGAGGGAAGTGACGGCGTTTTTGCTTGACTCTAGACAGGACGCAGTCTGCAAGTTTTTGGTGTTGTGAGCGAGGACTTCGCAATTGGAGGTTTGCAAGTTTCCAACTTTGTTAGTGTCACATCGTTTAGTCTGCAGAGGCAATTATATATTTATATAGTTTTTAATTTAAGCAGACGGTATGTCTGCCGTTGTTTTGCATCTAGTCAGCTGGAAAGCATGTCAGTAGAAAGGTGACGGATTAGAGTATCGTAGCAACAATAATAAATAATAATAGAAATTCACTTGTGGGGTCGCAGGTGGACAGAGAATCGTGCATGAGTACTGTCGGTTGCTTTTGTAGTGCAAAAAAAATGAAAGGAACTCAAGAATTTTCCACGACACAGGATATAAACTGTAAGTAGAATATGCATTCTCACGATTCGTTTACAATCTTTTGATGTGGTTTCTTTCAGATGGTGCACAGTTACAAACCAGGGCTTCATTTTGTGACTGACTTGACTGACAGAAGGGTATATTTTATTTTGGGTTGGTGGGGAGTGGAACAGTTATCTGTTCATGCTGGACCACCTAATTTATTTTACCCTATGCATAAATCCGATTTATTGATTGTTTGTTTTTGAATATTAAATAAATACCGCTCAAAATCAATCTCAGTATCTATAGTCAAACATTGTACCACCATCACTCGAATTTAGTAAATACCAAGATTATTCAGAATATATTCTTTTACATCATCTTATATCCAAAAGTGTTAAGTTGCATTTTTAACCAAACACTTCTGATAAGGCCTGTCAACAAATCACTGTCCAATTTGTGACATTTATTGTTGTAAGATTTGTTTGCATTAGTATTTCAACAACAGAAGCAAAATTTATTTCTGTAGCACATTTTTATACATGAAATGTAGTCAAAGTGCTTTACACAAGAGAAAAAAGCAAATTAAAAATAGATATAACTAAAAAAAGTAATATATACAAAATTTATAAAGAATCTATGTAGTTAAATAACACTAGCAGCATTAGTTAGATGCTAGAATGGATACAAGCAGTACAGTCCTAATTTGAAGATAAGTCTGATCTGTGGTCAGATGGCCAGGGAAGACAGAAAAAACAAAAGATGCTGGAGAGAAAAAAAAATCTGCAGGGGATCCTTGTCCAAAAGACTGGCCAGCCCCCACTGGGCATTCTACCTGACATAAAGGTGCTGTAGTCAGTCTTATTTTTTTAGTCTTCATATTAGTCAATTTGATGCAGTGGGTCTCGTAGACAGAGTATCTTCTTTCATTCCATCATCACAGGTAGTTGTATAGTACTATGAGCGGGTGGTGGAGGCATAAAACACCGCCACAGAGTATCTGGAAAAGAAAACAGAGAAAAGTAAAGATTAATAATGATAGAACATCAATGTATATGATATAGAAATGCAAATATAATCTATTAGAAGTAGAACAGAAATGAATTAAGAAAAGGCCAAATTGAAGGAGTGGGTTTTGAATATTTTTTAAATTGATCAGTGGTATCAGCCTGGTGTTTCTCTGTCTGTAAAGTATTCCATGTTTTGGTGCATACCAACAAAAGGCCGCTTCACCACTTTTTTTTTTTTTATATAGTTAGCTTTCAGTATAATGGGTGGTGGTGGCTCTCCCGTAAATGCCAGTAGTGACTCTACTTCATTGGGCCCTTGAGCAAGGCCCTTAACCTGCGATTGCTTCATCCTGGGTATGATGTTAATCTGCACCCAGCCCTGCAAGCAGGTCCTCCAATTTACAGGGATAACTTGGGGGTTGATGACAGGAGTGGCACTCAAGGCACCTTTAAAAAATGCTCACATTGTTCCAGTGTGCTGCTGAAGTGTCACCCGTTGCAATCTGGTTCCAATCCAGGTGGTTTGCTATGTGGTGGGTGCAGCAATGTGCTATCAGCACATGCTCCCAAGCTTTCTCTCTGTATAATAAGCAAACCAGTTTTAGACGTTCTGAGGGTACGATTGGGGATGTAAGGGAACAGGCATTCCAAAATATGAGGAAGCAAGATTATTCAGACCATTAGCAGTACCAGTATTTTAAAATCTGTTCTAAAGGACACAGGAGACGGTGAGATGTGCTCAGATTTTCTTGTGCTGGTTAAGATTCTAGTTGCTGCATTTTGAACCAGCTGTAACCAGTTGATGTCTTTCTTAGGTAGTCCTCTTAGAAGAGCATTGCAGTAATCTAGTTGATAGTTAATGTGTGATTTAAAGCTTAGATCAGAGTCTATGATCACACCTAAGTTATTTAACTTCCACCTTCACTTTGAGTGTCAAGGGGTCAAGTTTATTTCTAAGAGCTTCACTATTTCCATTTTTCCCAACAACTAAAATTTCTGTTTTTTTCCTTATTGAGCTTGAGAAAATGACTGTTCATCCATTCAGTAATACAAGACAGACATTGGATCAAAGGGGACAGAGATTCAGGTCGTCCGGTGCAATAGATAAGTAAATCTGTGTGTTGTCTAAATAATATGGTAGCTCCCCTTGTGATCTGAGATAATGTGGCCTAAAGAGGGAGTATGTAAACTGAAAATAATAGTAGACTCAGAATACATCCTTGTGGTACCCCGTATAAAATATCATGGACCCTTGAACTACAATCGCCAGAACTATCAAAACATTTCCTGTCTGTTAAATCAGACTGCAAACAAATTTAGGATGTTAATGGAGAGAACCACCATTGGCTAAGACGATTTATAGAATGCTGAGGTCTATGGTGTGAAATGCTGCACTCAAGTCTAAAAGA
Organism: Erpetoichthys calabaricus; assembly: GCF_900747795.2. Classification (NCBI taxonomy): domain Eukaryota; kingdom Metazoa; phylum Chordata; class Cladistia; order Polypteriformes; family Polypteridae; genus Erpetoichthys; species Erpetoichthys calabaricus. Next base: position 175,991,718 of record NC_041396.2, on the reverse strand, counting down.
ATGAGAACAGATATATTGCCTGCATCAGTATTAACCTGCAGGTCATTAAATACTTCACCCAATGCAGTTTCTGTGCTGTGATTTGGTCTAAAACCTGACTGAAACGTGCAAGGAATGGTGTGTTTATTGAAGTAATTATTTAACTGGTTAAACACTGCTTTTTCTAGAATTTTACTTAATAAAAGCAGGTTAGAAATAGGTCCAAAGTTGTTAAAGACATCATGTTAGAGGCATCAGAATTATTTTTCTTGAGCAGAGGTTTAACTACTGCTGTCTTTGTAGAGGATCTGGGAAAACCCCAGTATCTAATGAGAAGTTAACTATATAAAGTACGTTGTCAATGAGCACATCAGAAACTTTTTTAAGAGGAGCGTGTTGGGACTGGTCAAGGGTACAAGTGGAAGGTTTTAACTGAGCAATTATTCTATGAAGTTCAGGCAAACCTATTTTAGTGAAGGAATTTAGTTCACTATAGTGAGCTTGATAAGGGTCAACTGTATAGGCCTTTGAGAGATGAATTATATTACATCTGATATTGCTTATTTTGTGATTAAAGAAGGCTGCAAAAGCTTTGCATGTTTCACATGCAGTATTCAGGAGGCAACTCACAGACTAAGTTGGGTTTAGAATTGTGAATTTCTGAATAATAACTGAATAATAAGTGAATATCTGAATTTCCCCTTGGGATTTAAAAAGTATCTATCTATCTATCTATCTATCTATCTATCTATCTATCTATCTATCTATCTATCTATCTATCTAGAACATAATCAATAAAAGGAAATAAAATTCTTGGATTTCTTGCATATGCATTTATAATTTTAGAAAAATGTGACTGCCTCTCTAATCAGTGTCTTTGTTGTATTCAGTAATATGAGCCTTCAATATTCAGTATCAGTACATGCTAGAAACATTAACTTGTATATATTGAATAGTAATATACAAGTTTAAATAGTGATGCTGTTATTTATTTATTTGTACTCCTCATGCTCTTTTTTTATATTCATTTCCTTTTTAAAGCAATACTCGACCCAAAAACAATACGTAAATTGTTTTATATGTTACTTACCCCATGTAGTTTTTATTGGTGGCCGAGTAATATTTTTAATCTTGTGTGTTCAGTCAGAATGACATGATGATGAATCAACGTAGACCTCTGCATTAATGTTGTCAGTGCACAATGCAATGCATATGTTTGTTATATTCCATTTGGTATGGGATTTGTAACTCATTGTTAATGTTTGTGATTCACCATTTATTGGAAAGCCAAATGCAATGCATTTTATTACTACAAATTAGTGCTGGGCGGTATGACCAAAATTCTATATCACGGTATTTTTCAAAATTATACCGGTTTCACGGTACTGGACAGTATTTTTTTCCCCATGCATGAATGGATGTTAACCACATCTTCCACTGCAATTACTGGCTAAGAATAGCCTATTCCACTGTCATGAGAATTGTACATTGTACAAAAAAACATTTTAATGTGCACACAAGTATTAATACAGGTTTGCATGGCCCCATAAAGTGATCAAGTTTTCAAGGGGGTGGCGCTAATGAAGAGAAGGAATCAAACTGCATGACAGATGCAGTCAAAATATAGAGTCTTTTTATTGAACAAATGGTTGCAAACAACTTAAACTAAAATTTTGACAACATATTTTCAACCATGCAGACATTTAGACTTAGTAAAATATCCAGAGGTGCTTGTCAAAAGTTGTATTGCACTGAACATGTCTTAGAAAAGGAATAAATAGTAAATATTTTTTGTAAACCAACTACACTTTGTTAATGTTAACAATCTCTGTCCACTGACACGTTAAAGTGACTTTTTAATCACCTTTACCATCATTAAACTGCATAATATTTAAACTAATAAATAATAACAATAAAATAAATAATGGTGCAACTTCCAGTAATACTATTATTTCCAAGACTTCAAGCCCAGGTGCATTACACAGTATTCACCAAATTAAAATAAAATAAAACAAGTGCAACTTGGTGACGACATCTTTACCAACTGAACCATCATTAAGGCAAACTGTATTAATATGGACCTTGCTTCAAAGTAAGCTGTATACATAAATAATAAAACTGCAAATTGCATTTATAATGCTATTTGTGGTATAGCCCTACGGAAGCATATTAGGGCCACGGTGGGGAAAAAAAAAACCTATGTGTTGAGAATAACGTCGACATGTTGACTTTATTCTCGACATTTTCACTTTATTCTTGCTGTTTATGTGGAGATTAAAGTCGACATTTCCATTTTATTCTTGCCGTTTATGTCGAGATTAAAGTCGACATTTCCACTTTATTCTCATAGTTTATTTTGTCATTAAAGTAGAATGTCGTAAACTGAACTTCATCCTAAAATCAATGTTTAATTTACTAGATTTTCTCAAACCCCGCCATAAGTTAATGTAGCACATTAAATGTTTTAAGTGTTCCCCGACCCAGTTGTTAATCTCTATGCACTTCTTAAACTGACTTCCTCTTGCACTGAGGAGGTGCAGGCAGCGATCGCCGCACAGAGGACATTCACTTCATGATATTCCTGTTCTCTGAAAATGTAGAATGCTAAGATAAATTTTCATGATGAAATGCATTAAAGCAGGTATTAAACATGCACAGTGGTGTGGCGGTAGTGCTGCTTCCTCGCAGTAAGGGGTCCCCAGGTGTACGTTCAGTGTAGAGAACTTTATGGTAGGTGTGACGAGTCTCCAAAAAACTAGATGTATGAATGGGTATTGCACAGGTTTAACTTAAATATAGTGTAAATATTGTGTTCGTGATCTGGTGGTCGGAGACATGAACACAGAATTCAATGGATGTTCTTCTGAGTGGGCTTTCTTTATTTCATGCGTGCTGTCTCTGTCTGATGTACCAAACCCCCAGTTCCTATCCTTCCTTTTTCTTTCTCCACATAACCAATCACCACACGATAAACGTTTTGTGAAATTAAAACTAGTTATAAACTTAGACCACAGAGTGTTCAGAACCTTAAAAAAATCTTCATTATACATGTTTAATTATGCCATTCATTCAGGGTTGCACCCATCCCAACAAGCATTGTGTGTGAGGCAGGAGCAAATCCTGAACAGTGTGCCTGCACATCGCAGGGTGAATACGAGCAATGCATACACTAGCAGGGTCAATATAGCATAACAAAACTCCACATCCTACATGACTTTGGGGAAAAAAAACTGAAGCACGCCAAGTAAACCCACCAGAAAATCATGCAAATTCAAGGCAGGGAACACCCGGAACCCCCTTGATGCACCCTCCACGCCACCGTGCCCCCATATGATTAATACATGCTTTAATGCATTTCATCATGAAAATGATCTCAAGTATTTATCTTGGCATTCTAAATGTTCAGGGAGCAGGAATATCATGAAATTAATGTATTCTGTATGGTGATCGCTGCCTGCACCTCCTCTTAGTGCAAGAGGAAGTCAGTTTAAGAAGCACATAGCGATTAACATGGCTCAGGGAATACTTAACACAAAGCATTTAATGTGCTACATAACTTATGACGGGGTTTGAGAAAATCTAGTAAATTAAATATTCATTTCAAGGTGAAGTTTAGTTTACGATGTTCTACTTTAATGACAAATTACGAGAATAAAGTCAACTTTATTCTTGTCATAAGCGTCAAGATTAAAGTGGAAATGTCAAAAATAAATTCAACATGTCAGCACACTATTACACAGTACCCAGATACATTACACAGTATTGGAAAAAAAAAAATATAAAGTACAACTTGGCTTGCAGTATTATCCAGTAGTATAGAAACAGTATTCACACATTTGAACATAATGGTCCACATTCGACCTTTTAAAACCAAAGTATCTCCAGACAACAGACACGGCTCCTTTTTTTTGGCAAAAGTTTTTCTGTGTCATCATGTTCAACTTTGTCGTCTGCTGCAGCTTCAGTTTCAGAATGTTCTATGTCCATTTTCACCGTTCAATACCTCCACTAACGCATGTACTCCGTGTTTAGCGGTGCAGCAGTGAAAAAGGACCACGTGCCGAACGTTGTTTAGGCTATTTAAACTGGTGTTGTGGTATAAGAAAAATCCATATCATAACAAAAATAAAAAATGGTTTTTGCTATGAACTGGTATACCGCCCAGCACTACTACAAATTATTTGGAATGACAGAGACATGGCAAGCAAACGGACACACACACACAGACTCACAGACACTTATCCATTTTTACGGTGGATATGTTCAGTTTTCTATGATGTGGAATTCATATTTTCTTGCTTTGAAATTATCCTCATCTCCTTTGTTTCTTATACCACCTTTTAATTTCTCTGTTGATGTATGGCTTTCTTCTGCTATGGTAAGAGACTGATTTGCCTCTGGCAATTAGTAGAGTTAAACATTTAAACAGTTATGATAAGTACAGGCCATTTGGCCCAACAAGCTAACCAAACCTTTTTATCTATCTCTCTATATATAAAAGAAAATCCTGGAATGGAAAGCAAATGCAAGGCTACGATACGTGATCCTCTCGGAAGACAATTTTAAAGACCCGCAAGACCAAAGACACATGCCACAGTGCAAGACATGCCCTACTTACAAGACAAGACCACGGGCAGAAAAAAAAAATCAGTAGTGTAAAGGCAGTCATGCAGCACACACAGCTCCGTGGCTCTCAGTGCATATAAAGTGTATAAGGTCAATACGGTAGAAATAAAATGGATAGGGTAGAAATGAAACGTCGACGACTAAACGAAGACGAAAGAAAAGCACGGAGAAAAGAGACCCAAATGCGGTGGAGAGAAAAAAAATGCTAAAAAGAAAAACAATAATCTAGGTGCAAATTTAGAAAATAAGGAAAGTGATAATCGGCCCAGAACAAGTGGAATTGAAAACAAAGCATGTCCAATAGGGCTCAGAATTAAAAGATTAGAACTTCATAAACGGGAGCAGCGTTATACATCCTGCAAGAAATAGATTTAACCACGCCCGGGCCAGAAATAAAGGACAATTATTGTTTTTACAACGTTACGCGAGATAAGTCAGTGAGCCATCATTTAAAACAAGTCCACAGACCTCTAACTAAGCAGTTGTTGGATTGCTTTTGGCAGACACGCACAATGTGCTCCCGGCTCTTAAAACAACGACATGAGACAAGCAGAACAGGCAGCTCGCCAGCTGGTTGAAGCCTTTTTTGTTTTAAGTGACTGATAGGTACGATTGTGGGGGGTGGAGTACAGCACGGAAGACTGATAGCGGGGTACTGATTGATGCGGTAAGGGGGAGGCGAGACCCGGGGGAGGAGGGGTCGGAGAGGGTGCTAGACAGTTGTGTTTGGGGTTACGAAGTCGGCGATTGTCCAAGTAAAACTTTTGTGACACTTTATTACGTCAGTCACTACAGTATCAAATAAAAAAAGATAGTAAAGATCTCATTAGCGCAAACAAAAGGTGATCATCAGAGCCAGGTGTAATTGAAAAAATAGCATGACAAAGCAAGGTCGTCCCACAACAGTTAAAGCAATGACAAGTTTAATTTCAAAGAATACACAATTTGGTCAGGTGTATATTTATGATGACAGAGAAGCGATGCAAATTTTAACAGGCGACAAGTAAGGTGATGTATATATTCCGCGAATAACATTAGACACAAGGAGATCATGATATGCAATTCGTATTAAAATGTTTACAGTTTACTGTGATAATAGCTTTTTCTACTACAATTAACAAATCAAAGGGACAACCATTAGAAAAAGTTAGATTATTTATTAGAGAAACAGAAACAATATTCACTCACAGGCGATTACACATTGCGTTGTCACAATGTATTTCCAAAAACGGATTCAAAATTCAATGTGATCTTGAAGAAAAGGTAATTCCATATATTGTTTTTAATAAACCTTTTAAAGTAAAAAGTGCAACTAATGAAACTGAAACAATTCTAAAGAAAAGAAAGCTTTTAAAATTGTATATCCGATTAACCAAACAGCGGCACGGTGGTGCAGTGGGTAGCGCTGCTGCCTCGCAGTTAGGAGACCTGGGTTTGCTTCCCTGGTCCTCCCTGCATGGAGTGTGCATGTTCTCCCCGTGTCTGCGTGGCTTTCCTCCGGGTGCTTCTTCCCACAGTCCAAAAACATGCAGGTTGGGTGGATTGACGATTCTAAATTGTCCCTAGTGTGTACTTGGTGTGTGTGTGTGCGCGCGAGCCCTGCGATTGGCTAGCGCCCTGCCTGGGGTTTGTTTCCTTTCCTGTGTTGGCTGGGATTGGCTCCAGTAGACCCCAGTGACCCTGTAGTTAGGATATAGCAGGTTGGATGATGGATGGATGGATTAACCAAACACAGGGGTTGGCGAGCGAAGCGAGCAAGGGGCGGAGCCCCCTAGTATTCTCAAAAAAACATTAAGTCAAGATTTGAAGGTTACTAAACTTTCTACCATGTCATTTTTTCCATATGTCTGTCATTCTTCGCCTGAAGAAAAACTTTTTAACAATTGGGCATAATCTGCCCTTAAGTTGCCAACTGTGTTCCCATGTTCTTGTTGAAGAATTTATATATAAAAAAAAAAACTGTTCAAATCTACTGTACTAATTTCCTTTATAATTTTATATACTTGTTATGCCACCTGTGGTGGGTTGGCGCCCTGCCCGGGATTGGTTCCCTGCCTTGCGCCCTGTGTTGGCTGGGATTGGCTCCAGCAGACCCCCGTGACCCTGTGTTCGGATTCAGCGGGTTGGAAAATGGATGGATGGAAGTTATGCCACCACTTAATCTCCATTTGCTTAAACTTAAAAGTTTGAACTCCTTGAATCGTTTCTCATACCTCTCAGTTTCAGAATCAGCGAAGTTGCTCTCCTGTGGACTTTCTGTAGCACTGCTACATCTATTTTGTAATACAGAACAGTCCAGAACTGTACATAGTATTCCAGATAAGGGCTTGATAGTATGTTATACAGTAATCCCTCCTCCATCGCGGGGGTTGCGTTCCAGAGCCACCCGCAAAATAAGAAAATCCGCGAAGTAGAAACCATATGTTTATATGGTTATTTTTATATTGTCATGCTTGGGTCACAGATTTGCGCAGAAACACAGGAGGTTGTAGAGAGACAGGAACGTTATTCAAACACTGCAAACAAACATTTGTCTCTTTTTCAAAAGTTTAAACTGTGCTCCATGACAAGACAGAGATGACAGTTCTGTCTCACAATTAAAAGAATGCAAACATATCTTCCTCTTCAAAGGAGTGCGTGTCAGGAGCACAGAATGTCACATACATAGAGAAAACAATCTCTAGCAAACAAATCAATAGGGCTGTTTGGCTTTTAAGTATGCGAAGCACCGCGGCACAAAGCTGTTGAAGGCGGCAGCTCACACCCCCTCCGTCAGGAGCAGGGAGAGAGAGAGAGAGAGAGAGACAGAGAAAAAAACTCAAAGGGCACGTATTGATTTAAGTATGCGAAGCACCTTGCAGAATGTCGCTTCATGAAGCAGCTGCACACAGAAGGTAGCAACGTGAAGATAATCTTTCAGCATTTTTAGACGAGCGTCCGTATAGTCTAGGTGTGCGAACAGCCCCCCTGCTCACACCCCCTACGTCAGGATCAGAGAGAGTCAGCGCAAGAGAGAGAGAGAAAAGTAAGTTGGGTAGCTTCTCAGCCATCTGCCAATAGCGTCCCTTGTATGAAATCAACTGGGCAAACCAACTGAGGAAGCATGTACCAGAAATTAAAAGACCCATTGTCCGCAGAAACCCGCGAAGCAGCGAAAAATCCGCGATATATATTTAAATATGCTTACATATAAAATCCGCGATGGAGTGAAGCCGCGAAAGGCGAAGCGCGATATAGTGAGGGATTACTGTATACTGTAGTTTAAGCATAATCTCCCTTAACTTGTACTGCACACCTCGTTTTATATAACCTAACTACTTCATAGCCTTCTTGATCACTTCTGTACACTAGATTTAGTAAACTATGTCTCGTAGATCCCTCCCGTAAAATATATTTTCAATATTCAAACCAAATCGAACATTTTTACTTCCTAATTGTAATCATTTTTGTTTACTTGCAATAAATTTCATCTGTCACAAGTCTGTTTTGACGGCTAGAGTGGCTGCAGGTTTTCATTCCAACTACTTTTGTAACCAGAACCTAGACCTTGGTATTTAATTGTATGGCATGTTATTACTTTTATTCTTACAAGACAAACTTTTATCACATTGTAGACATTTATTTTATTGAAAGCATTATCCATATGTTTTGTGGACCAGAACAGATTTGTACTTTTTTGGTCCTTCTCTCTCATTTACTTCAAAAACATTTTTATTGACACAGATATTTCATGATGCATATACACAGGTTTAAATGGAAACATATTAACTGTATAGCCGATGATTCCTATATCTTTTGAACCTCATTATTAACTAATGGTTGGTTAAGAAAACAGGCTACAATTTTAACTGAAATGCAGTAGTTTAAATAGACAATTAAGGGTTCTCAATCATAACAACCGAGTTAGATAAAACTAAACCAAAACATATATTGCTTTAGTATTAAATGAACAGGTTCTACTTAAGAAATGTTAAAGTGAAACCCTGCAGCCATTTTAGCCCCCCTATGTAATTGAGGAACCTCATTGTATGCTATACAGGTCCTTCTGCAACAACTTAGCTGATTCTTTGTTTACTGCCTTTCCAGCTAGTTTGGTATGATCTGCAAACTTAAGCCTATTGTTTATATTCCATCCATCCATCCATTATCCAACCCGCTATTCTTATTTAGATTGTGCAGGTATATTAAAAGGAGCAGGAGTTCCTGACACTGTTCCCTGAGGGGCACTACTTTTAACATCGCCTAATTCAGTAAAAGTTTCCCTCACCATAACCCTTTCCTTCCGGTGTTTGAGCCAGTTTTGTATCCGTAATCGCACTTCTAGTCTGATCACTAATCTTTCACATTAATACCTTATCAGTAGCCTTTAGAAAATCATAAGTAATATTGTATGCACTTCTCTTATTGTATGCTTTTGTTGATTCTTTAATGAATGCTACTGTATTAGCGGGACTTGACATTCCTCCGTATAAACCTATGCTGACAATTAACTAGTACACTTGCTTCTGAACTGTCTGCTCAATCTGTTCTGTAATAATTGTCTCCAGTAATTTATCTGTGGTGCATGTTAACCTTATTGGCCTATAGTTACTTGAATAAATATGATTACTATTTGTATACAATTGGATAATCTTTGCTAGTTTCCAGTCTTCAGGAATTTTCCCAATGAGCAGAGATTTTTCAAAAATATGCATCAAGACACTACTGTATGTACTCTAGGAAAAATGTTACCTGGTCCTGGTGTGATTTGTTAATTTTCAGTCGAATTTAATCTAAGCAGTGCTTCTCCCTCTACAATTTGTAAATCACTAAGTACTTTCTTAGAATTCATTCTTAATTTTGAGAGTTTGACTTCTTCACATGTATAAAAAATGCATGTTCAAAGTATTTTCTATTTCACTGTCTTGATAGTCTAGTTCACCTTTATCATTTCTAATATTTCTCACCTCCTTAACAGTTGTTACTGTTAAAATTTTGAAAGATTCTCTTTGGGTCATCCTTCGCCATTTTTGATAAATTCCTGTCCAACTTCCTTTTAGCTTTCCTAAGATCTTTTTAATCATTATTCTTATATACCTTGCAGTTAATTCTAGCAGTCTTACAAACATTATACAGTTGTTTTTCCTTACGTATATTATTTTTTAGCTCTTTTATCCATGATGGAGTTTTCTTTATTTACTTACTGCTCCTAAATGTTTGGGATAAACTTGCCCTGCATTATGTAGAAAACGCCTTTAAACTTGCCCCACATCTTCACAGCTGTTTACACACCTAAAAGTCTATCCCAGTTTATCTTATTTAGGCTTTGTCACATTTGATGAAAAGTTCCCCCACTAAATTTTAACTTAAACCATTTTAGTTTTTGACTATGCACTCTGCCAAAACACTATGAGATGTATTTTATATTATGGTCAGTAGATTGTGATGGTTCAATCAGCTCTGTTACCTGAACCCTGTCCTATTTATTTCTTTTGTGAATTTTCCCTTGGGATTAATAAAGTATCTGTTGTGGCATATCTATCTATCTTTCTATTACAGAATACTAAATGTAGACAGGCCTCTCCCCTGCTTTGGTGATATACTGTGGTAAAACACAGTAATTGATTACCACTGAAACTCCTGCTCTTTGCTCCTCTGTTTGTAAGGCTAGCCTAGTTAATAGTAATTAAAGTCCCCCATGACTAAAATATCCCCTTCAAAACTTTATTTTTTAATATTAAAAAGATGTAAATTGAAGTTATTGTCTCAATAAGGGGGTTAATCGCATTTAACATTAAAACGTAATTATAAAATTAACACACAAATCATGAAGTAAATACACACTGAATTACAGATTTAATGTAGAATCAATGCAAAGGAATGAAAAAATAATAATGGGATAGATGTATAGACATTTTGAGAAATTTAGTTAAAATATAATTAACACATTCTTCGCTTAGGTGGCACAGTAGTGCAGACTGATTAGCACTGTCACTTTATTGATCTAGCATGCTAGGTTGAAATCCAGTACTGATTATCTGTTTGGAGTTTGAATGTTCTCCTTGTGCTTCTCTGCTTTTTTCCTGAATTGGAGTAAGTGGGTTTGAGAATGACAATGACTATTATTAATTTGCCAGGAAACATGCTGTATATGCTTCGAGATGACCATGAACTGTTGCCAAAATCAAATAACATTTCTGGAAGACTATAAGAGAATGTAAAATGGAATTGTAGAGTCATGGTGAAATGCATTCTATAAAGTCCTCAGTTTTTCATTTGGTTATCCTGCTTGTCAGAATTAGAGAGGTGGCAGCCTTCTATAGCTGATTTTCGTAATGCTCAAGTTATCCTTTAACTTTGTTTGCAATCACTTTTTCAAGTTTAAATGGAGTCAGCCCACTGTAAACATTTTAAAGAACTAATGATCAAGTTCAAAGTTTGTCATGTGCACAGTAAGGAAACGCGTTTCTCAACACAGGCATAAAATGGCAGATACCAGTTTGTCAAATTGAAAGAACCTGAATACAAATTCTCTAAACCAAGTCAGTTTACTGAATTTCTCTATTGCTGGTGCACAGAAATATGCTCTGTTTTTAGCCTTCAGTTTAACAAAGTAAGTTTCAGCCCTATTTAGTTTGAATTAGTTTTATACCAGGAGGTGGGGTAAAGAAACCATTACCAGAAGACCCTGGAATTTTAGTTCCATCCAAAACACTAATGTCAGTAACTTTTCACAGACTGTATATTTACATCTCGGTAAGAAACATTTACCTTGTGTTTTTTAAAAAAAAAAAAGTACATAAAAAAAATAACTTCAAGTTCAACTAACTAGCCCAGTGTGAATTGACATATCAGAAATTCTGTCATTTGACCAATTTGAAAGGGACTTAAATTAAAGAGGTCTTCCAGTAATGATTATTTTACCAGTGCCCGAATTAGAATAAAATAACTTTTTTTGTTCTTTTGTTTGTGCACGCTGAATAGCAGGGGGTGAGGAGGCAAGTTGGGACATGTATCCACTTGGAGGCCTGAGGGCGCGATGATATACATAGTTTATATGGGAAAGTGGGAGGGTGTGGAACTGCACCCGTTGGAGGTGAGAACAGGATATTCATCTTATAAATAGGAGTTGTTATTGTGGTCTGATGGTAAATATACATTAACTATGGAGAAATACTGGTTCAGACTACCACTACCCCACTTCGAGCATTGACTTTACACCATCTCCTGGTGTAAAAACTGACCCGTCTGAATAGAGCTTGAAAATTTATTGAGGTCCTCAAGTAACTATTATTTTATGCCAACGTCTGGAGTAAAACCAATCCCATCGGACAGTCTGAATATAGGGAAGTTTAAACAAATGTGCCTAAAGCCCCATGTCTTTGTCTTCCGCTGCCAACTTGTGTAATTCTGCTGAAGAGCTGATTGCTGTATACCGCAGCTATGCAGTCAAGTTAAGAACAGTGGCAACAGAAAGGTGACGTCCTATGCATACAACTTTAACCAAATGTAAATGATGAAAAAATTATGCCAAATATGTTCCTTAGTAATTGATTTAATTATGAGATGGTGATTTAAAAAATTATGTTGACTATTCTTGCAACTAGTAAGAGAGAGTGTTATAAAACAAATGTTCTGGAAATTTGCGCGTTAACATTTTTAATTTTCAGGAATTATTAACTTTGTGAAGGATATGTGCAGTCTCGTGACAAATGTACATTTTTTGCTCCCCTCCAATGTTTATGTGGGCAGAGTGGTGGCCCTGAGGCTGTAGATCTGTGCTGGCATTTGGAAGGTTGCCGGTTCGAATCCTATAAATGCCAGAAGTGATTCTACTCCGTTGGACCCTTAAGCAAGGCCCTTAATCTGCAATTGCCTCATCCTGGGTATGATGTTAACCTGCATCCAGCCCTGCAAGCAGGTCCTCCTCCAATTTGCAGGGAGAACTTGGGGGTTGGTGGCAGGATTGGCACTTCAGCCACTGAAAAAAAAAAAAAAAAAAAAAAAAACTCACATTGTTCCATTAGATTCAAACTAGTGTTGTGCTGAGGTGTTACCCGTTGCACATCTGCACGGTCCTAATTTGAGATCCTGAGGTGGTTCATCATATGGTGGTCAGTGCATGCTCCTAACCACAGTGTTTATGACAGACACTTATGTTAGGTTGCTGTTTATTGTTAATGATAGGTAACAAGCTCATCCAAACAGATTATAAATACTGGCATCCTTCAAGGGACCAACCACAATAATATTACATTTAGGAATGAGAAAACAAATATAACAAAATGGTGTAGGGATTATACCAAGCTCTGTATTTCACCAATTTTTTGTGGACTTGGAGGGTCTAAGAGCCAAATCTCAGATGGCATCAACAGAGCAACAGCAGAAACAATTGGCTACTTCAAATTTCTAGTTTACTGTTTAGATAAGAACAATAGTTTTATGTATAGATATGTATGTTTCAGAACAAGCATGTCAAACACGCGGCCCACATGACAGATCCTAGTTAGCACTAAACTTGTACAAAATGATTACAATCGTTTGTGATTGAATCATTCTGCATCTTCGGCGTTACTTATTGACTTTTCTTACTTCTGCCTTCTGACAAAAGCGCGTTTTCCCATGGCATTACGGTACTGGAAACGTCATCTGCTAGTGTAGCCACGAGCCTTGTCCAAAGTTAATGAGCCGCGACATTGCAACTGAAGTGCTAGGCTGTAGCAGCCTGGCAGCAGGGGCGGCTTTAGGCATGTGCAAACTCTGCACCTGCACAGGGCCGCCACGCCAATATATATTGACTATAAAACAGAAAGAGAAAATAACGACACAGCTGACGGCAATGTGGCCGAAAAACATTGTGTTTCTTGTTAATTAGTACACTGTATTTACTAATGTCGCTCGAGTCGGAGCTGTAAGCTATATGTAGTATTATAACGTTCTGCTGTAATGAGAATATCATGGGCCGCCACTTGGTTTTCAAGTTACAGACACGCGCATATAGAAGCATGTCATGAACACGAGGCAGCTATTCAGTGTCCGCAACTGACGTGGCTATCTGCCGTGCATAAGATACCATATTGACATTGGCGTGCAAAGGGGCCACCGATTCTTTCTCTGCCCAGGGCCACCACAAGCCTACAGCCGACCCTGGCAGGCTACACTACTGGCTGGGCTGCTGAGACTGGCCACTGGGCAGAACTGACCATCACGAGTAGTAATAGCTCGCATATTTTCACGTTTCTTTGCTGTAGTTTTATGTTAGTATAAATTGCTTTTCTTTAAACTTTAAGTGTTACATTTTTTAAAGTTTTCAGTATTGGAAAGAAAGCTACAGTAACTTTGTATAATAGTATTTGTTACAGTGCGGCCCGCTGACGCACGTATGGCAGTCGAAGCAGCCCACCAATGGTAGTGAATTTGACATGCCTGTTTTAGAGTTGTTTTGAGGATGGAAACTATCCAGGTATTGAACTATTCAATTTGCCCCAAAGAGCATGTGTAAGGTACTGATATTGGACGAGAAGACCCGACTCTCACTCGGCATTCTGATTCATCCAAAAGGTGTTCAGTAGGATTGAGGTTAGGGCTCTGTGCAGACGACTCGAGTTTCTCCAGACCAAACTCATTAAACCATGTCTTTATGGACCTGTTTTTTGTGCACTGGAGCACAGTCATGCTGGAATAAAAAAAGACCCTGCACAAACTGTTTCTGAAAGTGCAGAATTGTCTAAAATGTCTTTGTATGCTGTAGTATTAATAGTACCCTTCACTAGAACTAATGGGCCTAGTGCAAACCCTTTTAAAACAAACTTTAAAGTAGGCACTATGCAGTCCAGAAGGTAGCGTTTTCATAGTATTTACCAAACCCAGATCCATCCATCATACTGCTAGATAGTGGAACATGATTCATCATTCAAGCAAATACTTTTCCTTTCCTCCAGAGTCTAAGGGCAATGTGGTTTACGCCACTCCATCCGATGACTGACATCATGTATAGTGATCTTAGGCTAGTGTGCAGCAACATGACAATTTCATGAATTCCCTGATGCACAGTTCTTGTGCTGATGTTTCTTTCAGAGGCAGTATGAATCTCAGTTGTGAGTAATGCAATAGAGGATTGGCCATTTTTATGCGATGTGCACTTAAGCACTCGGCAGTCTTGCTCTAAGAGTTCGTGTGGTTTACCGCTTTGTGGCTGAGCTGTTGTTGCTCCCAGATGCTTCAACTTCACAATATTAGCACTTATAGTTGACTAGGGCAGACCTAGCAGAGCAGAAATTTCACATAATGACTTGTGGCAAAGGTGGCACGTTTAAAGTCATTGTGCTCTTCAGTGTGACCAATTCCACTGCTGATGTTGGTCATTGGAGAGTGCATGGCTGTGTGCTTGATTTTATACATCTGTTAACAAAGGGTGCAACTGAAACACCTGAAGTCAGTAATTTAGAGGGGTGTCCACACACTTTTGGCCATAAAGTCAGTAATTTAGAGGGGTGTCCACACACTTTTGGCCATAAAGTCAGTAATTTAGAGGGGTGTCCACGCACTTTTGGCCATAAGGCACAAGTAAAAACAATTATTCAGTTTACCTTTATTACACTTTTACAGAAACTAAAAAACAAAGGTTTGCCCCTATAGGTTATTTATTGACTTGTTGCTTCTCCACTATAGCCTATGCTTGTTTTATTTTAAAATTTAGTATCGTTTGTTAACATAGCGATTTCCTGATAAATACTAAAAGCAAGTTTATTGTCATCTGTAGACAGAACAATGAAATTTGTACTTGCATGTCTCCTCAGAACAGCTGACTAAAATACAATACAAAGAAAGTTAAATATATTAAAAGTATACTGGGCATATAACATATATAGTATATACAATATGCATTTGTAAGTACAGTGGACCCTTGACTTACGAACTCAATTCGTTCGCGAGGGCTGGTTGTAACTCAAGTTGGTTGTAAGTCAAGACTATTTTTCCCATAAGAAATAATGGAAATACCCATAATTCGTTCCGAACCTCCCACAGCAACACTTACTTAACCTTTTCATTATAAAAAAGTGTTGTATAATGTGCATAATTTACCAAAACACCAATAATTTTTCTAATGTACTTACCAAAAAGTTATAAAAAGTGCCTACCCTACCAGAAACAACAATTTCATACTGTACTCACCATTTAATTTGACATCTTTGGGCTGCAGGAAGGGAGGAGGAGGAGAATGAAATGGAAGGTGGTTATTGTTTGGAAGGAGCCCCCTTATACAAATCTTTTCTTTGTAAAACGGTCGAGATGGTGGATTTCGACATGCTGTATATATTAGCGAGATCGGTCACATGAACATCCATCCATCCATCCATTTTCCAACCCGCTGAATCCGAACACAGGGTCACGGGGGTCTGCTGGAGCCAATCCCAGCCAACACAGGGCACAAGGCAGGGACCAATCCTGGGCAGGGTGCCAACCCACCGCAGGACACACACAAACACACCCACACACCAAGCACACACTAGGGCCAATTTAGAATCGCCAATCCACCTAACCTGCATGTCTTTGGAATGTGGGAGGAAACCGGAGCGCCCGGAGGAAACCCACGCAGACACGGGGAGAACATGCAAACTCCACGCAGGGAGGACCTGGGAATCGAACCCAGGTCCCCAGATCTCCCAACTGCGAGGCAGCAGCGCTACCCACTGCGCCACCACTCTCATTTCCGCACAATTTCCTACTTCGTTTCGATTGTGATCGCTTTTCTTTACCTTCATTACCTTCTCTTCCTTCCTTAGCAATTATCGAAAAAAATTATATAAATCATTGCACTGACTGAAATTACATCCACAAACACATGTATCTTGGCTCCGACTGATGCTTACAAACGCTCTCGGCTGTTTGTTTACAATAGCGCAAGCAGATGCACGTGACCACATTCAGGTCGTAACGAAAGATGTTGGTTGTAAATCAAAACAAAAATTTTGGTCGTAAATCAAGTTGTTCGCATGTCAGGCCGGTCGTATATCGAGGGTCGACTGTATTGTGTATTTACACACACAGTTTGTTATGTTATATAATTTGTTCCTATGTTTGACTGTTCAGTAAACTTATGATTTATGGGTAGAAACTGTACTAATGGTCCTGCACCATTTGCAACAAGTGAGGAGGGAGAAAAAGAGCTGCTCAGGATGGCTAAAGCCTTTTAATTTTACTGTTTGCATTTCTAAGGCAAGGAATTTTGTATACATCCTTAACAAAAGGCAGCTCGGTGCTGGTAATATTCTGTATCACCTTCTCCACCCTCCGCAATGCTTTATGATCTTGAGTAGGTACTGTATTGGGATGTGATGCACCTGTTGAGGATGGACTCCACAGTGTACCTGTAGAAGTTCATGAGAACAGATGGAGAAATGCAAGCTGTCCTCAGAAGTCTGCCCAATTAAGTTTATCATTAATAGTCACTCCAAGAAATTTAAAGCTGCTCACCCTCTCAACAGCATCCCACTCCAATATAGATAAAATTGTTATGACTTTTTCACTTTCTGAAGGCAATTGACCAGCTCTTTGATTTTGTTCACATTAATGGTGTGGTTGTTGTCCTGGCACCATTGAATCTGTAGATAACCCTCTTCTCTGTAAACTGTCTCATCATTACTGGTGATCAGGCCTATAATGGTGCTTTCATCAGCAAATTTAATAACGGAGCAAAGAAGGATTTACAGAAGGGGGCTCAGCGCTGTATTCTGTGGAGTGCCTGTGTTGAAGGTTACTATGGTGGATGTGATGCTGACAATTTTTAAATACTGAGGTGTATTGGTTAGGAAGCCCAACTCAGGACAAAAATATTTTTGCAAGATCCACAATCCAAAAACATCCCTTTTCTACCTGAAACCATTATGCATTTGAGAATAAGGATAATACATGTTTTTAAAGGAAGAAAAGCATGATTTAATAATTGTAATTGATTATCATTGCAACCACAAATTTCAACGTTACTGGGAATGTTTTAACATTATTAAATGACTTCCAGGTGCTGATCACAAAGTCCATAACAAGAACAGAGAGTACATTGCTGTTTTTCACAGCCATTAACAGCATAACAGAGAGCATTGTTGATCATCACAGTCCATAGCAGTGTAACAGACAGCATTTGTGATAATCACAGCCCATAGCAGTGTAACAGACAGCATTGCTGATATTCACAGCCCATAACAGCGTAACAGACACTATTGCTGATCATCACAGCCCATAACAGCAGTTAACATACAACACGTTACTGATAAATGCAGTTTCTCTTTGATGTTCCCCTTTCTCTTTCCTGTATCCCCACCTGAAGGAAAATAGAAATAGACTTTCAGTTCTACTGCAGCCTATATTAGTATTTTAGACTAGAAGGGGTTATTAGAAGAGCAATATTGTGCTTACTTCACTCAGTGCAATTTCTGACACTCCTGCTGCTCAAGGGATTTGTAGTCGAGCTCTGCACTAGAAACAGCAATCTGAAGGGTCTCTGTTGTGTGCTGCTGAATCAGTCAGTTTTGGTAAAACATTTTAATTTTGAGAGTGCAGTGAAAGCTGCCTCACACTCATATGTGGATGGAAACATTGAGATGATGTGTCTTGCAAGTTTGGAGATGTTTGAAAGATGCCCTGCCAGTTTCCAAAAGGCTACTACATCTTTCATCTAAAACTGACAGTGAAGTTCATCGGAGCCCTTTGACTCTGCAAAGTCCAGGTCAAGCTGCATAAGTCTAAGCTGGTCACTTATTTACTTCATTTTATCAATTTCAGTCAGGAATGGATTTTCACAAGTAGAAAAACATTGCCTTGGTTCTTGAAGCTGTGGGATCTTGATTTGTAGTTTAGCTTGAGCTCTGTTAGCACATCACAGAATTGTGACTGACAGGCCAAGAAAAGAGAAATGCTTAGAAAGGGTGTGTGTATAGTCTCTGTCCACCAAGCCTCCAATTAGACATTCTGCAAACTTTTGTTTTTTATTCTACCAGAAGGTAATAGTCTTCTATTTGTGTGTTTTTATGGTACTCCCTGATGAATCAGAAACTTTGCAGAAGATTTGTGTGTTGATTTGTTTTTAATAAATTGGCACAGTATGAAACCATTTTCTAAGCCTAGAAAGTAACTTGAAAAAAGTTGACCTATGTGCTGCCCATTGAGTATCTCTTGTCTGTGGTAATGTGGTATGTGCATCAGGTGGATAAAATACATTTTTTAATGTTACCAGATGCTAGCTATCACCAATTTACATTTCAAGGCAAATGATTTTATGTGAATGATCATTACAAACTGTGAATGTGCAGTTTTAAACTTGACTGTTTAAGTGTTCAGTTATGTTTGTTCTTTCAGATATTTGGTACACAGTTAAATATCTATTGCATCAATTTACATTGCATAGTATTTGTGGATAAAGTTGACATCTGAAGCATGCTGTAAATATTGGCTATATAATGAATAAAAATCATATCCTTCCTCATACACTATACAGCTGTACATACTTCTGTAAAACTGTGTGTGTTTGATGTAAGAATACACAGCAAATATACTTTTGACTGCAAAAGTCCTGCGTTATTTTCTACATAGTTATCCAGGCTTCCTTGCATTTGCCCTGCTTAACCTCATTTCCATTGCTTAAATATATAAAAAGTTTATTATTGAAATAATTAACAGTTTAAATAGCGACATGAGTTTTAACTGATATTCTGAACCTGAAAATATTACTATACATGGTACACTTCCTCTTTCAAAATGTCCTGGCAAAGTCTTTTGGGGCACAAGAGCCACATCAAAGAGACATTCATTATAAAAATCCTTTACAATGGTTTTGGAGAAACTACATATATTGTAGATATGTGGTAACTTAGGAAACATTCGAATAAAATATGTATTACATTGACAATATTTTAATTTTTCCTCTATTTCAAAATGTAAATAAATATCTATACATATTAAGTTAAAAATATACAGTAAATGAAAAACATAATTCGTTGAAAAGTAACCATATACTTAAGAACAGAACTCTCATACAGGGTGCTCCTAACATTATAAATGTTTACTGTGATTTAAACTGACACTTGATTATACTATGAAAAGGCTTTATCTACCTGCATTGAGTGTTTGAGCTACTAGGCTTACTGACTGACGCATCTTTGAGGTCACAACAGTTTGCAGCTGTTGTCTTATATTATCCATCACCTGTTACTTCTCCTTGTCAGTTCTCTTCTGGGCCCTTTGCCATAATTTTAACTTTGATTTTGTTAGCCATATTCTTGCAGCATTATTTTGTAAATCTAATACGTTGTAACAGATACCTGTATTTGTGAAAGATGTAGTTAAAACTTGCTATATAAGTTATGCTGCATTTTGTTCTGCTTATGATTTTTACAACACATACTTGATTACATTTTATACTGATCAAATATGATTTTTTTAAAATATTTATTTTAGCCTGTTATCATTGGTGCTGTTCCAGCACATAATTTGGAAAAGGGGTTAATTAAACAATCTAATTCTTTGAACTTAATTAAAGTTATAATTCTGTGTTTATGGTGTAAATTAATAGTAATACTTTAAATATTGATCATTCAGTAATTAACCAGAATTGATAGATTTTGATTTTAACACACAGCCAGCTTGTAATTTCATGACTGAATGAGTAATTGCTTTAAAAAAAAAAAAAAAAAAACTTGACCCAATCTTATAAATGATAATTTTACAGTCTTAAGTCAAAATCATGTAAAACTGGCTTTTGTCTGACTGGTAGTATTATAAGGTGTGACTGGTAGTATTATAAGGTGTTTGGAGAAAGTAGGTTTACTATCTGTAAAATTGACCTTAGTCAAAGAGAAACTAAAATGAAAATTTTGCATTGGCCAATTTTGTACAATTTATTGCTATATGCCATTAGGGGTATCACAAGTAGTGCTGGGCGGTATACCGGTTCATACCGAAAACCGTTTTTAATTTTTTTTTATGATATGGATTTTTCTTATACCGCAACACCGGTTTAAATTGCCTAAATGACGTTCGGAACGTGGCGCAGCGGGAAACTTCAAGTGGGGACATTTTTCACTGCTACACCGCTAAACACAGATTTGTTGCACTAGGGCTCTTTTTCACTGCTACACCACCAAATAGTGGGCAGTAGCATAGGAATGCTGCGCGGTGAAAATGGACAGAGAGCTGAAAAAAATGAGTCACGTCTGTCGCCTGGAGATGCTTTAGTTTTAAAAGGTCAGATGTGTAAATACTGTTTCTATAGTACTGGGTAATACTGCAAGCCAAGTTGTACTTTTATTTGTTTTCAATACAGTGTAATGTACCTGGGTACTGTGTAAAATTGTGACGACATGTTGACTTTATTCTCATACTTTGTCATTAAAGTAGAACATCGTAAACTAAACTTCATCGTAAAATGAATATTTAATTTACTAGATTTTCTCAAACCCCGTCATAAGTTATATAGCACATTAAATGCTTTGTGTTAAGTGTTCCCCGAGCTTCTTAAACTGACTTCCTCTGCACTAAGAGGAGGCACCGGCACCAGCAGCGATCGCCGCACAGAATCCATTCACATGATATTCATGCTTTCTGAACATTTAGAAT
Organism: Erpetoichthys calabaricus; assembly: GCF_900747795.2. NCBI lineage: Eukaryota > Metazoa > Chordata > Cladistia > Polypteriformes > Polypteridae > Erpetoichthys > Erpetoichthys calabaricus. The sequence goes on along the minus strand of NC_041396.2, from coordinate 175,970,523 downwards.
GCCAAGATAAATACTTGATATAAATAAATACTTGATATAAATTCTAAATTTTCAGAGAGCAGGAATATCTGGGACAACTGGGTCGGGGAACACAACACAAAGCATTTAATGTGCTACATTAACTTATGACGGGGTTTGAGAAAATCTAGTAAATTAAACAATGATTTTAGGATGAAGTTTAGTTTACGACATTCTACTTTAATTATAAAGTAAACTATGAGAATAGAGTGGAAATGTCGACTTTAATCTCGACATAAACGGCGAGAATAAAGTGGAAATGTCGACTTTATTTTCGACGTATAGTTTTTTTTTTCTTCCCTATGTCCGTATTTTTTTTTCTTCACCGTGGCCCTAATACGATTCCGTAGGGCTATACCACAAATACAATTATAAATGCAAGTTGCAGTTGTATTATTTATGTATATAGCTTAGCTTGAAGCAAGGTCCATATTAATGCAGTTTGCCTAAATGATAGTTCAGTTGGTAAAGATGTCAATAATAATAATAATAATAATACATTTTATTTATATAGCGCCTTTCCCATGCTCAAGGCACTTACAGAATATAATGAAGAACTGCAGCGTATACAGTATATAGCATTGTACAAACCAGATAAATAAATAAAGAAGATTAAGACAGTGAATTCTGTCATCACCAAGATTGCACTTGTTTTATTTTATTTTAATTTGGTGAATACTGTGTAATGCACCTGGGCTTTTGAAGCCTTGAAGTAATAGTGCAACTATCAGTAATAATACAGTTATTTATTTTATTGTTATTATTTATTAGTTTAAATATTATGCAGTTTAATGATGGTAAAGTTGTTTAAAAAGTCACTTTAACGTGTCAGTGGACAGAGATTGTTAACATTAACAGAAAGTATAGTTGTTTTACAAAAAATATTTATTTATTCCTTTTCTAAGACATGTTCAGTGCAATACAACTTTTGACAAGCACTTCTGGATATTCTAAGTCTAAATACCTCTTTGGATGGTTGAAAATATGTTGTCAAAATTATAATTTAAGTTTTTGCAAAATTTGTTAAATAAAAAGGTTCTATATTTTGACTGCATCTGTCATGCAATGTGATTTCCTTCTCTTCATTAGTGCCACCCCCCTGAAAAGTATCACTTTATGGGGCAATGCAAACCTGTATTAATACTTGTGTGCACATTAAAATGTTTTTTTTGTACAATGTACAATGCTCATGACAGTGGAATAGGTTATTCTTAGCCAGCCTACTGCAGTAATTGCAGTGGAAAATGTGTTTAACATCCACTCATGCATGGGAAAAAAATACCGTTGAATACCGTGAAACCGGGATCATTTAGAAAAATACCGTGATATAGAATTTTGGTCATACCTCCCACCCCTAATCACAAGCATTCAATTTAGGGTCACTATCAATAGTTTTGTAAGCTGTTAATCTATCAACTATTTTATTATCAATTTTTGTTACAAATTTTGCCCAAATAATTCAAGTAGGTATACAAAAAAATGCTGTATTTGAATTTTTTATTGAATAGTTTAATGTATTGAACTTGAAGGCAAAAGACATAAAATCATCCAGACAATGATGATGTGTGTGAGTAAGGCACATTTAAAATTTTACGTGAAGTCTCAAAAATAAATGTGTTTCTGTCTTAGCTTGAATATTAGAAGTCTGAATAAGTGATCATATAAATATGTATGTAAATATACTCTAAGACTCATTACATTACACTCTTAAAAATAAAGGAGCCAGAGAGGTTCTTCAGAGGGATGCTATAAGGGAACCATTTTTGGTTTCCTTAAAGAGACATCTACATAAACGTTCCAGAAAGAACTATTATTTATATCAGTAACAGGTGGTAATAGATTTGTGAAATGCCATTGAGTTCCTGATTTTAAAAGAACTGTTCCTGCATATAATAACAGGCAGATTTTCTTGATTTGTTAGTATGCAACTAGGTAGGATACTGCACATTAAAAAATCACTTTTGCCCACATATTAGGAAACTTTTTAAAGACCAAAGAACAAACTTCACATACAGGGAGCCCTTCCCAAATTGTTTTTTTTTTTCCCCCAAGAAATGGCTCTATGACGAACCACACAACCCAGGAAAGTGATGTTAAAAAAAACAGTATTATTCATTGACGTTTTGCATACATCTGCAGTGTTTATTTATTTATTTTTCTATATTCAAGAGGGCTGGCTCAGCTACCATATTTGGCATAAAGCGAGATAATGATGTTTGTAGAATATAAATGATGCCAGTTTAAAGCACAAGCTAGGGGAGGGCAACTCCTAACTTTTGAAGAGGAGGCTAAGGTAAAACCAATGAACTACATTTTTGCAGCTGCAGTGGCTTAAATGAACTTCCGTCACTGTTAATTTTAGCATTTACTACTAAGTTAAGTACTTAATTCTGAAGGGGTAACATCTGCAGTGTTTTTTTTTGTTTTTTTTTTTATTTCCTGTAGTTGGTTATTGCCATTTTTTTTAATCCAGGCCATGTTTCAGTGTGACTTTTATATGTAGGTTCTTTGCAGAGCTGTTCTTGTACTTGATTTTTTACTGTTCTTGTCAGACATTAAATGTAAAAATGTAAGCAAGCAGTGTTGACAGTACAAATGTAGATTATCATATCAGTGCAACGTGTGCAAAGTTAATCCATCAAAAATCCTGTTTGCAATTGTATCAAACAGAAGATCACTAAAATGTTTAAGCTAAAAATTGGCCTCTTTGCTTCAGACTTGCAATGAAAAGGATGAAGGAAAAAAATATTTTCAGTGCAGAGCACTTGATTTGTGGTATTCCAAAATTAGCCTGATTATTGACTATGATTTATTTACAATTGCAGAAAATACCAAAAAATAGCATAACAAATCAGTTGTTTATATAGGATTCTATCACTAATATGTAGTTTTCTTTCTCATCCACAAGATGACAGGAATCGCAAGTTGCCTGCCTTGGCATAAATATCTGACAAAATGTGGATATGTAACTTTGCCTGAAATTAAGCTAGCAAGTACATACAATGGACTAGTCACTTGTATTTACTATAGATGGCCTGTGCATTGAAACATCTTACTTTAACGACCTTGCAAGTGATAAAGTGGTACCTGGCAAGTGTATTTAGCAGCCTGACTGTATTTAGTTAATGTTATCTGAAGAAATACTGCGACTCTACCATCTGTCCCAGTGCTACACACTAGCATGAATTTAAGTTCTGCATTACTAAAAGAAGAATTGTTAGATAACTAAATTAGTGTAAGTGCCTTATTTATGGTACGAGCAAGAACAATTAATCAATTAATATCCTCACAGGTGGTGCAGTGGTAGTGCTGCTGCTTTGCAGTAAGGAGACTGTGGAAGATTGTGGGTTCGCTTCCCGGTTCCTCCCTGTGTGGATAGCGCTTTCAGTACTGAGAAAAGCGCTATATAAATGTAATGAATTATTATTATTATTAATTAGGAAAATATAATTGCATTAATAATTTTATGCCGATTAAACAATTATACTTTATTGAATAATTGCGGCAGCTTTAAATCAAGTTACTGAAGTATAATAAAGTATAAAGTATGAATAAAGAATGGTATCAAAACATCCTCCGAGAGCAACTTCTCTCAACAATCCAGGAACAGTTTGGTGATAAACAATGCCGTTTCCAGCATGATGGAGCACTGTGCCATAAGGCAAAATGATAATGTAAGTGGCTCAGGGAACAAAACTGAAATTTTAGATCCATGGCCAGGAAACTCCCCAGACATTAATCCCATTGAGAACTTGTGGTCAATCCTCGAGAACTGGGTGGACAAACAAAACCCCACAAATTCTGACAAACTCCAAGCATTGATTATGTAAGAATGGGCAGCCATCAATCAGGAATTGGCCCAGATGTTGATTGACAGCAGGCCAGGGTTAATTACAGAGGTCTTGAAAAAGAAGGACCAACACTGCAAATATTGACTCTTTGCATAAACTTAATGTAATTGTTAATAAAAGCCTTTGAAACTTATGAAATGCTTGTAATTATACTTCAGTATACCATAGGAACATCTGGCAGAAAGATCTAAAAACACTGAAGCAGCAAACTTTGTGAAAACAAATACTTGTGTCATTCTCAAAACGTTTGGCCGCGGCTGATTTTGGTGGATTTATTAAAGGAATACTCCATCCAAAAAAGATTTTTTTTTTATATGTTACTTTACCCCATGTCATTTTTAGTGATGGCCAACAAAATAGTGTAATCTCCTGTTTTCAAACAGAAGGGAAAGAAAAAAGTTTATTTTAGAATTAAACATAATGTTATCCAGTACTGCACAATGGCAAACATTATGAAAAATATGCTTGGAAAAAAGAATAAAAAAATCTCATGTTACTTCTGTTGCAAAATTGATTTGTCTGTTTTCTAGTCATATGTCCAATACATGTTGAAGACATGAATTTTTTTTTCATGGGTCAGGGTTGATTTATTTCAAATCTCGTTTTGTTAAAGTTGATTTGCTTGTATGGAAAGTTATGTGATTCTAATAAAATGTTTAAAAAAACATGCATTTTTTTGTAATACTATTGTTAAATTTGTACTTCAGGAGAAATCTGTACACATTATAGATAAGAACCACATTACCATGACACTACACTTCTGAATTAAAGACAGGACTATTGACCAGTGAATGAGGGGGAGAGGCGGATCTTAATTTCAAAAGCACAGCTTTATGGGAATGCATTTTGTGTTTGATGTGCACTGAATTTTCCAAACAATGTGCCTGAAAGCACAACTTGTCTGAAGTATATCTTAAAAGGTCATTAATTAAACCACTGAAACCTATTGTGTAAGTTAGCTGTTTTCTAAATTGGGGAATTGGATAAATCATTTTATGTCAATGGTTTGATATTTTGTTTGTCTTAATGCTGATAACATTAAATTGGCACAAGGACAACCAGGACAGTTATGCTTTTATGTTGTCTCAGGTTACTGGAACACTCTCCACTCTTGGTATCTGCTGAAACTGCCAGCCTGCAGGGAAAGTAATAATATAACACTGTATTATGCACAGCTCTTTAAATACCTTATGTTCAGACCATACGTAGTCCACACTATTAGTTGCCATCTTTGCACCTGTGCAAAATTTGACATACTTCTTTATCTTATTTACAATCACTATACAGAGAGTTTCAACACAGTGATGTGTTGTCACTTGCCTAGAGTGTACTGGTATGATCAATATTTCAGTTCTTGAAATGATTGTTAACACTCAACAGTCAATGTTACATTTTATTTGATAGTCATTTATGTAATGTTACCAATAAGTTGTCTCAATTTATCATATTGATGATTGTTTTTTTACATTAACTGATTTAAAAATAAAGTTCCTGCTGTGTGTTCATTAAACTAGTTAAACTGAACTGTCTTTACAGTTTGTGAATAAAAATTAATTTTAATTAAAATATTCAAATTAGTTACAAGGATGAACTATAAATGTAAAATCATGCAGAAGTTGAAGCTCTGGTGGTTGTGTATGACATTATGATGTGATGTTGTGATACTTTTTTGACCACAAATCTACTGAAGGAAATTAATCCTATTGCCCCATATTTCCTCATCCTTCCTGTTTGCTGGTTTGTATTCTTTGCATTCTCACTTTTGTCCCACATCCAAAAAGTTCATGTATGTTAATTAGCAACTTCTTACTGACATTTTGGTAATGAGTGTGTACATGCATGCATGGCAATATCTTTGAACTGGAATGGTGTCTAGAGCTTCCACCAAGGAGGGAATGCAAAAATCATGTTCCCATTTTCATGTTTTGTTTACTTTTATTGTTCCTACTACCCCTTCAGACAGTACCCAACCAGAATTAACACACCCACTATTAATTCAATGTTCAGAAGTTTTCAAAGTGAAGTTTATAGTGGAGCATACAGTGGTACCTCTGGTCACGACTGTAATTCATTCCAAAACTCTGGACACGACCCGAACATAATTTCCCCATAAGATTGTATGTAAATACAATTAATCTGTTCCAGACCATACGATCTGTATGTAAATATATATATTTTTTAAGCACAAAAATAGTTAATTACTGTATACCATAGAATGCACAGGGTAATAGTAAACTAAATGTAAAAACATTGAATAACACTTAGTTTTCTCTGTTGTTCAAGGTTTTCTAACATTGTAAGAGTTCGCGCTAGACCCTTATGAACCTCTCACTGTAAACACTTTTTTTTAGTTTTAAGCACAGGGAGAAAATTTAAATGCCACTTCTCTTGTGAAACTTTTCAAACTATCCTCTACTGGCTTTAAATTCCTCCCCTTCACCACTCGAAGAAGGATTTTTTTTTTTTTTTCAGCAAATCACCATGAATCTTCCTGGCTTTCTCACATATGATCGCCTCGCTTGGTTAACATTGTAACTCCTTTTGCAACATCAGCTGCTTTGTTAGGCCCTGTATACGCAAACAAAAGAAAATGGGAAATGAAGAATGGGAAATTTTTGGCACGTACGAATGCACGTAGGGAAGCTGGCCACCAGTGTGTTTGTTAGCCACCAGAGCATGTGGTTGTGACCAGAGGCAAAATTTTGGCAAACTTTTTGATCGTAACCCGATTTGTACGTGTTCGGAAACGTTCATGACCACATGTTTTACTGTATTTGTAGACTGCAGTACAAACTCAGAAAGATGTGTTTTGAATGTTAACTTATGATATTGTGAGCTGCGAAGCTAATCGTACTCCCAAAAAGACACAGACACCCCTGGGAAAAACCCTAGGAAACCCCTAGGAAACATAAACAATCTACCTTCACATTTCTCCTTTCCCTTCTGGCCGGCTCTGTCGCGTAATCTGCCTCCCGCGCGATACTCCGCCTTGTCAAAAAGCCTGTACGGGCTTCTCCCAGTGGCTTACAACTGATTTCTTGCTTCTCCTTACCCCTCTCAGACATTCCCTCCTCCTGGGGAAACTGTCATCTCTGAATTGTCATGGAGGAGCACGTTTAAACTTTTGAAAAGAGACAGATGTTTGTTTGCAGTGTTTTGAATAAAGTTCCTTTATTTTCTTCAACCTCCTGTGTCTCTGAGCAAATCTGTGACCCAAGCGTGACAGTATATTGATTTCTATATTTTCCTGTCCTTAATGGCTGCTTGCAGCTATAGCTAATCTAAAATATGGAAACTGGAAACACTTGGAAATTGACGGCTAATTATTGTGTAAAATCACAGAGTAATTGAGCATGTGAAGTTTTAATACTGCCATATCAATACGTGTAAGGCCAAGTGCAGGCAATGGTTGGGAAAATGCAATGTGACAAAGGGCAGGGGTTTGTTGACTGACTAACTTTCAGACCCACTACTTAACTGCCAGCTGTGTTTTTGTACACGACGTGAATTTGTCAAAATGTATGGAAGATTCGGTATGACTGAAGTTCATTCTTTACATTTTAGACAACTTTATAGGCAACTCTAGAAATCCACACCTTCTGTCAAACACTTTGGGATGGTCTTGAGGCTAGCATGCCCAACTTATGAAGTGAAGGTGATGAGTTTAAAACTCAAATGTAGAAAAACTTTATAGCGAAACAAATCAATACAACAAAAACTATACATTCTGGTAATTTATAATAACAAACCAATTGTATTTGAGTTCAGCTGCTGTGACTACTGCATTTAAAATGTTTGAACTTCAAAAGCTCAAAGGTTAAACTTTAAATTTAAATAAAATTCAGAATCCAGAAAAGTCCTAAATGTGCATGCTAAATTTTGTGAGCTCCCAAGTAGTGATTTCAGCTTTACATACTTTAAGGTTTAAAAGGTCAAAGCTGAATAGAGGGAGTTCTACCAAATCCCAGTTAACTCTTTAAGACAAATGAGTCCAAATTGTCCACAAACTTTAATCAGAATCAACCTATTTGCTCTTGAGTTACACAATTTTTTTTTTCTTCAGACACAAACATGCATAGGTACTCGGACACAGGGACACATCTCTTTTCAAAAATGTTCAAAACAGATTCTTTTAAAAATATTTTTTTCTGTCTTTTTTCCCCATGAAAACAATGTTTTGTCCATACGTGTAATCAATTAAATAAATATCTTTCAACATATACTGACTCCTGATGACTGGTTTCAAATCCGGATTTAAATAATCCTACTAGGTGTTAAAAATGACTACACCAGTAGCTTTTAGAAAAGAGTCATTGTCTGTATTCACTTGATTTAGACTGAATACCTGCACGTGACAGTTGTTCCTGATTCTGCTTCATAATTTTGCATCAGAATGTTAAGTGGCCAGCAGTGAGCACATACAGTTAGGTCCATAAATATTTGGACAGAGACAACTTTTTTCTAATTTTGGTTCTGTACATTACCACAATGAATTTTAAATGAAACAACTCAGATGCAGTTGAAGTGCAGACTTTCAGCTTTAATTCAGTGGGGTGAACAAAACGATTGCATAAAAATGTGAGGCAACTAAAGCATTTTTTAGCACAATCCCTTCATTTCAGGGGCTCAAAAGTAATTGGACAAATTAAATAACTGGAAATAAAATGTTCATTTCTAATACTTGGTTGAAAACCCTTTGCTGGCAATGACAGCCTGAAGTCTTGAACTCATGGACTTCACCAGATGCTGGATTTCCTCCTTTTTAATGCTCTGCCAGGCCTTTACTGCAGCGGCTTTCAGTTGCTGTTTGTTTGTGGGCCTTTCTGTCTGAAGTTTAGTCTTCAACAAGTGAAATGCATGCTCAATTGGGTTAAGATCAGGTGACTGACTTGGCCATTCAAGAATTTTCCACTTCTTTGCTTTAATAAACTCCTGGGTTGCTTTGGCTGTATGTTTTGGGTCATTGTCCGTTTGTATCATGAAACACCGCCCAATCAATTTGACTGCGTTTAGCTGGATTTGAGCAGACAGTATTTCTCTGAACTCCTCAGAATTCATTCAGCTGCTTCTGTCCTGTGTCACATCATCAATAAACACTAGTGTCCCAGTGCCACTGGCAGCCATGCACGCCCAAGCCATCACACTGCCTCCACCGTTTTTTACAGATAAATGTGGTATGCTTTGGATAAATACATCTCCATACTTTTTTCTTGCCATCATTCTAGTAGAGGTTGATCTTGGTTTCATCTGTCCAAAGAATGTTTTTCCAGAACTGTGCTGGCTTTTTTAGATGTTCTTTAGCAAAGTCCAATCTAGCCTTTCTATTCTTGAGGCTTATGAGTGCCTTGTACCTTGCAGTGCACCCTCTGTATTTACTTTCATGCAGTCTTCTCTTTATGGTAGACTTGGATATCGATATGCCTACCCCCTGGAGAGTGTTGCTCACTTGGTTGGCTGTTGTGAAGGGGTTTCTCTTCACCATGGAAATGCGATCATCCACCACTGTTGTCTTCCGGGGACGTCTAGGTCTTTTTGCGTTGCTGAGTTCACCAGTGCTTGCTTTCTTTCTCAGGATGTACCAAACTGTATATTTTGCCACTCGTAATATTGTAGCAATTTCTCGGATGGGTTTTTTTCTGTTTTCGCAGCTTAAGGATGGCTTCTTTCATCTGCATGGAAAGCTCCTTTGACCGCATGTTGACTGTTCACAGCAAAATCTTCCACATGTAAGCACCACACCTCAAATCAACTCCATGCCTTTTATCTGCTTAATTGATAATGACAGAACGACGGACTTGCCCACACCTGCCCATGAAATAGCCTTTGAGTCAATTGTCCAATTACTTTTGAGCCCCTGAAATGAAGGGATTGTGTTAAAAAAATGCTCACATTTTTATGCAATCGTTTTGTTCACCCCACTGAATTAAAGCTGAAAGTCTGCACTTCAACTGCATCTGAGTTGTTTCATTTAAAATTCATTGTGGTAATGTACAGAACCAAATTAGAAAAAAGTTGTCTCTGTCCAAATATTTATGGACCTAACTGTATTCTGTGATTTGTTTCAAATGGGGTTTATTAACAAATGAAAAAAAAATTGCTCTTAAAGGACATTACATGAAAGTAATTCTCGAAAGGCCTCATAGGCATAGAGTGTAAAGGTAACGTGTTAAAGATGACAAAGCATGCAGGTGGCATTTGATTAAACTAATTAGTATTCCTCCTTTAATATTTTACAGCAAAAACTTGAGTCATCTGCCTTTTTTCAAAAAAGAAACTGAGTGGTTAACTTTTAGATTTTATGTATTCAGAATTCTATTTATAAATATTGATTTCCATTTATTTATTTTTTAGAAAGCATCAGCAATTCAAATAGTTTAATCAATTTCAATGCTTTTATTTGCTGATTATTTCAACTCCTGATGATCATAAGCTTACCACAAGCTTAAATCTGCAGCAGCATCTTTTACATTTCATAACTGTTCTTGTGAAATTTAACATTTCTTTTGTTGTTGGTTTTTATTTTTAGGTTGTTGGAAGAGGTGCCTTTGGTGTTGTCTGTAAAGCCAAATGGAGAGGAAAGGATGTGGCTATTAAGACAATAGAAAGTGAATCTGAAAGAAAAGCTTTCTCTGTTGAGGTAATAAAAGAATTTCTGGGGGTTTTTAAAACTTAGAGACTTTTTAGTGGAATATTTATTCTGCCTTCTAACAATGATCAAGTGCTTGCACATCACACAAAGCTGGTGGGAACAAGCAAGTTATGCTTTGGATCAGAGGCATTTATATTATGAGCCCAGATTTTTTTTTTTCTTTTTTCTGAAAGGGTGTCTATTTAACTGTTTGTTTTTAAAACAACAAATGTCCTGATATTCTAGCAGCAATGTGCTCAAGGCACACTCGTTCATACCTTTACATTTACATAAGATCAATTTACACTCTAGCTTTAATTAAAAAAATGTATTTTTAATCTTTACAAATTTGTTTGATGCTTTATAGTAGTTTGCACAGTAAAAGATATTTAAAGTTGATAACAGTGGGCAGAATGCCAGTCTGTTTTGGAGAGTTCATGTAAAAACACATTTGTTTGGGTTGCAATTTATATTATTTTCAATTGAAATTCACCACACCATAGTCTTGCTATTAAGTGTCTAGCAAATTTGATTCCTTTTTAAAGGCTTGTTGTCTATTCATTTACACATTTAAAGCTTTTTTCTACATAATAGGATGCTTTTTATGAAGCAATTTTAAAAATAGGGTGTCTAACTGTAAATGCTATAAAAGTACATCCCAGGTGGACAGAAAGCAAAATTCTGCCTCATTGATGTAGTTTAAACATAAAAGCTTGTATATTTTTGATTAATAGTAGCTAAAATGTTTTTGATTATAAATGTACAATTTCATAGTTCTGTTTTTGGATTTCAGTTAAGAAATCTAAGTTTGGAAGGTATTGCATCTCAGCATTAGCACTGGGTAGCAAATGCAGTATAATTATTTTTAAAGTGAATTCTGTATATAATGGATTTATAGAGAATTAAGATAATCAGCTGATCGTTCCAATTTAAAAACACAGATGTATGTTCAGTGCACTATAGGGTTTAAAAAGATGACATACTGTATATAAAACTGTTAGATATATTTCTGTATCTCTCTCTTATCCATAATGTGGGTGGGAAAAATATTTCTCTTTAATATAAAATCATATCACCAAATCTTTACTTTTTTTTTCTTCTTTTCTATCTTTAAGATTCTTATTTGGGGTTTTCTTTATGGATATATTTTTAGACAGAAATATTCTTAAATCATTCTTGTGCTAATATTTTTATGAGCTTTTACTTATGGTTGAAACAATGACCATAACAAAGTTTGAGTTTGTCTGTTTATTCATAATTGTTACCACAAAAAATAGTCATTTTTGGTAGCTGAAACTGAAGTTCAGCTTGTCTCTATAGGTTATATTAAGGGATTCAATTGTGAAAGACCTGCTCTGGGTATAAGCTTTTCATACTTTAGCAAGGTTGTTGCCCATTTTGTGGCTGCCACTGCACTAAGCATTAGTAAATAAAAATAGATGATTGTGAACCATAACTGGTGTACATCAGAAATGCACGTTTAATAATAAAAATACAGTTTTTGTGTAGTAAACTTTTTTTTTATTGTTAAGATGTATTAGGGTTTGAAGTTTAGAAAAAAATCTAATTTTGATTTAGGCGTGAATAAGAACTATGACAAATTAGTAATAAACAATATGTAACAGGAAAATCTAGTCTGTGGAAGACATTTCTATACCAATATAAGACATTGAAAGTTTGAGATATGCAACCAACAGAAGTTTATAATTCTGATGATTTTTTTCTTTTTTAAGTCCTCGAGTCAGAAGTCAGATGCAGACTAACATCCTTATATTCTAAATAATCTATTACCTCAAGCAAGCCCACAATGCTGGTGGTATTGCAAATGATATCAGTCTGAGGTATTCAGTTGGGCTGGGTATTAGTACTAATGTCCTGATTCGATTCAAAATGTCCCGATTTGATCCAGTATCATCTTTATATTGATTCAATTAGTGTGCACTGATATATTTGAAAGGCTAGCTTTTTTTAGAGATTACTTAACCTTGCATAAAGAACAACATATATAATGTGATGAATTTTGACCAAAGAATTCATGGTATCAGAAAAGTGACAACAGCTTTTAACATACTGTATGTTCAAAAAAATTTTCAAAAACATAAAAGTTCTTCAAACGAGAAACAGTTTAGTATGACTTGCAATGCTCACTTCTTAGACAGACTAAGATTTTTATGTAAGAAAAGTAGCAGGTCTGTGTGTTCTGGCAAGAGGCAACTTCTGTGTGCAGTAAGAATATCGCCAGCTAAAGAGAGAACCCTCTCAGCAGGGCCACTGGTCCCAGGTACACAAAGGTAGTGCTTTGCTTGTTGGAACAAAAGTGGATACTTCTCCTCATGCATTCTCCACCATTTCAGTGGATTTTCAGAGAGTGGAACAGATTTCACATCTCTTTATATGCTCACTTCCTCTTGAACCCTAACTACAAGAGTGTTGTTTAATGATACTGCAGGCTCTGGTTCATAGGCTGCCCCAAGGAGATCCTCCAGTGCAGAGGACATCTTTGAACTTTTTGTGGAGTATGGACATCATCAGGCACTTTGCCAGGACTAACAGTGCGGATCTGTTGTACAGGTATAATCACTCCAACACCTGGAGAACCATCACATTCTTGCTACTAAGAGAGAAAATGATAAGAAATGAAAATAAAAATAATCTGCTTGAAAAGGAGGGAAATCACAAGCATTAAGTGCTATATTGTAGCCCCATGTGAATGCATTTTATGACAATGTTTTGCCTGTTGTTGCTTTAAGTGTCAAGGATAAATGTCAGTAACGTTTTATTTAAAGGGTGTCTACATAGTGACTTTCTAACATATGCATAAGCATGGAATGACATTTAAGAAGCAACACTTGATTAGTAGTGAACAGTTAACATAAGTACAGTATTAAGAAACATAAATTTAACAAATGAGGGAAATATTTATTCCATCAAGCTTGTTTGTTTAGTTGTGCCAATATTTACAAGATGTAGAACAAAATACTATTGCACTTTTTAAAAAAAAAAAACTTATTCACAGCACTGCACTCATTCAGAATTCACCATAATTTAACAAACATATGTATTGCCACATCAGAGTCCACTCATAAAATGCGGGTGCTTGCAAATATTGACATAAGTCATTATAAAAAATGTTATTCGGTATCTATTCTTGTGTTTTGAATCTTTGTGTAGGCACCGTTCATCTAAAATGTGATCCAAATTCACTCCACTGTTTCACATTTAAACTAATCTTGAATTAGTTGAAATTAAAGATGCAGCGG